>NC_091182.1:6717851-6807851 GCF_040958095.1 Procambarus clarkii | reverse complement strand
AATAAAAAAAAATTGACCTCATACATAATGAAATGGGTAGCTTTATCATTTCATAAGAAAAAAATTTGAGAAAATATATTAATTCGGGAAAACTTGGCTTATTAGGCAAATCGGGCCCTGAATTGTAGGCTGAGTGTATTACACTTATTTGTATAATTTGCACGACGTTTCGAACCTCCATGGTTCATTCTCAAGTGAACAGATCTTACAATACTAGTTGATTTTATACCCGCATTAGGTCAGATGATAATACAATGAGTAGTAGGGAGTACAGCTCACAGGGGATTTTTTTTTTTCAGGCCAGAGATCCCCTGTGAGATGTACAGCTCACAGGGGATTTTTTTTTTTCAGGCCAGAGATCCCCTGTGAGATGTACAGCTCAAAGGGGATTTTTTGTTTGAGTTCCAATATTCCCCTGTAGCGTGTCGGGGTTTTCAGGTAAATTTTTTTTTCAGTCACAGCATTTCCAGGTAAACTCTATGGACATCCTTTGACCGTTTTCAATCACACATTTTCAAAGAGCATTTTCAGAGAATATTGTCTTAGACGTTTTGTTAAGGAAAACGTACAACTTAGCCATAACGTTTAGTTTTATATCCATTTATGGCTATTTCACCTGTAAAGACCAAATTGAACAGAGCCCAGTTATAGACAGAAATTCGTCAGAGACCATTTTATACCTAAAAATGAACAGAGACCACTTTGTGAGCAAAATTAGTCAGAGACAGTTTTAAGCTCAAAATTCATCAGAGTCCAATTATCAACAGAAATTCGCCAGAGTCTACTTTGAGAGCAAAATTAGTCAGAGACAGTTTTAAGCTCAAATTTCATCAGCGTCCTGTAATCTGTGAAAATTCATCAGAGTCCAGTTCTTGATCGAAATTCATCAGAGTCCAGTTTTCTAGCAAAATTCGTCAGAGTCTAGTTTATACCGAAAATTCGCCAGAGTTCACTTTGTGCCAAAATATTCAGGGTCCAGTTCATGATCGAAATTAATCAGAGTCCAATTAAAGACCCAAATTTGACAGAGACCACATTTTCGCTACTAGCAGTCCAATCCCCCTGAAATTTTAAACAGTCATATTTCAGTCGTAGTAAATAAGATCAAATCAGTTACTGAGCTCCAGCTCTCGTCCCCCACCCTACTCCACCCTCAAGTCTTTGTTAATATCCTATCAATTCCCCTGAAATTTTTACCCTCTGTATTTCAGGCACCGTAAATAAGATCAAAACAGTTAACGAGCTCCAGCTCTCGTCCCCACCTTAGTTCTCTCTCGTATCTTTGTAAATAACCCATCAATTTCCCTGAAATTTTTACCCTCTCTATTTCAGACATAGTAAGTATGATGTAAACAATTATAAAACTCTAGCTCTTGTCCTCTGTCCAAGTTCACTCCTGTAAATTCATTACTATCAGTCCAAATCCCCCTGAGATTTAAACACCCAACTACATTTTCAGACATAGTAAATAAAAACCAGTTCAGTTATCAAGTTTCAACTCTTGTCCCCCAGCTTAGTTCATTTTGTACAAGTTCTTTATTTTCCAACTAAATCACCCTGAGATTTAAGATCACCTTATTTCTAACATAGTAAAAATTAATCTGGACATTAGCCAAGCTCCATTTCCTCAGTCTTAGATCATCGAACATAAATATATCCGATCAAGCCCCTCTCCAGTCTATCTGTTTATCAGAGTAATTACCTTACCATTCTCATCCCCGACGTATCCAAACCTTCAATAATCGTACTGTATTTGCATATTTTCTCTATATTCACTGTGTTCTTCGTATTCTCATCCGTGTTCACTCCATGTTCTTCAAATGTTCACAATCCCATTCAGTTCATATTTTCACAAGTATCTCCATTTTTTCTGTAATCTTTCTCTTTGTCTCATTATGTTCTCTACAAATTCTAGTCATATTTTCTATGTTTTCATGTTCATCACATGTTCTCTTTACAACTTTTATACTCAATATTCATGCTAACTTCCATATTTTGTGTTCTTTGTCAATATTCATGTTCCTCTACAAGTTCATGTTCCTCACAAGATCACTTCGTTTTTCACCTTCACTTACATGTTTTCTACATTCTTTGTCATATTCTCCATGTTCTTCACAAGTCCATTGTTCATTCTTTGTATTCCCTATTCTCCTTATCATGTTTTCATGTTCTCTGTAATTTCATATTCCCAGCATGTTCACTGTATTCATCAACTTTTCTTACATGTGTTCTTTGCCATGTTCCCCATATGTTCTCTGGGTTTTTCCCCTTACATGTTATTTAACGTTCCTTAACTAAAAAAATCTTTCGCCAATCAACTAAAACATAGTCACTTTAGTCATTTCTCAACTAAACTTATTATCCAGTCAACTAAAAATTGTCAAAGGAATCTTTCCAACACTGTTCATAACTAAACTTATTCCCCAGTCATCAAAAAATAACCGTGTTCTTCATGTTTCATTGACATTTCATAACTAAAATTATCCATCAATCAACAGAAATAGTCTTGTTCATCATTTCGTAACAACCATTATGTTTTCGTCAAAGTAAGAAAAAATAACCAAAGATATCTTTCATCGCTGTTCTTAACTGACATTATACTTTGGGGAGCACAAAAATAGTCTCCCTCGTCATGTTTTGTCTTTTTCCTTAACTAAAGTATTCATCAGTCAACTAAAAAATAGTTACTTCATCATGTTTCCTTGTCATTTCTTAACTGAAATATCACTTCTCTCATCTGAAAATAGTCAGGATTAATCTCATTCAACACCGTTCTTAACTAAAACAACCTTTCGCTTAGCTAAAAATTGTCAAAGGAATCTTTTCAGCACTGTTCATAACTAACTTTATCCATCGTCAAGTAAGAAAATATAGTCAAAGATATCTATCATCGTCGTTCTTAACTGACATTTATACTTTGTGGAGCACTAAAAATAGTCAAATGTAACTTTTTCAACACTTTCGTAACTAAAATTATATGTCGCTAAGTAAGAAAAATAGTCAAATGTAACTTTTTCAACACTTTCGTAACTAAAATTTTATGTCGTTAAGTAAGAAAAATAGTCAAAGGTGCTCTCCGTAACACCAAAGTTACTCTTCGAGAAATCAAAGACACTCTTCGAGACATCAAGGACTTACTCAAAGACATCAAAGTTGCACTCAAAGACATCCTTTGAGACATCAAAGACATCCTTTAAGACTTCAATGGGACTCTTCCATTCATCAAAGACATTCTCTAAGCCCTCAAAGTTATTCTCAGAGGCATAAAAGTCATTCTCAGAGCTATCAAAATTATTCTCGATGTCATCAAAAAGTATTTTCTCGTTCATCAAAGTTAATCTCTAACTCACTCTCGTACATCAAAGTTGATCTCAGAGTTAACAAAGGTAATCTCAGAGTTATCCAAAGATATTCTCATGTCCACAAAAGTTATTCTGAGCTATCAAAGTTAATCTCAAACATCTCCGTTCATAAAAGTTATTCTCTAAGAGCTATCAAAAGTTATTCTCAGTCATCAAAGTTATTCCAAGAGACGTCAAAGTTAATCCAAGACATCATCTTTCATCAAAGATATTCTCTAAGCCATCAATGTTCTTCTCTAAGACATAAAGTTATTCTCTATGTCATCAAAAAGTTATTCTCTGAGCTAACAAAATACTACTCATGTTCTCAAAGACATTCTCAAAGTCATCAAAGTTATTCTAAGAGCTATCAAACTTGTTCTCAAAGTCATCAAAGTTATTCACAGAGTCATCAAAGTTATTCTCTAACTCACTTTTGTTCATTAAAGTTAATTTCTATGTTATAAAAATTATTCTCAGAGACATCTAAAGTTAATTTCTATGTTATAAAAGTTATTCTCAGAGACATCTAAAGTTAATCTTGCTCATCAAAGTTGTTCTCTAAGACATAAAGTTATTCTCAGAGTCATCAAAGTGATCTCTAATTCACCTTCGTTCTCCCAAAGTTGTTCTCTAAGACACCTTCGTTCATCAAAGAAACTCTCCTTCTTCCATCATGTTATTCTTTAAGACATCTTCAGTCATAAAATTTCTCTCCAAAATGTAACTAGTTCAGCTTTTCATACCAAACCTGCATTTCTGTTAAAACATATTTTCTTAGTTGCTTTACCCTAAAACTGTTCTCTGAACTACACTGTTCAAACCTACGTAACCTATCATCTCCACCCAATGTTACTTAGTTAACGTAACGTTCCTAAACCTAACTTTACCTATCCTAACATAACTTACCTTACCTTACCTATCTTACCTAACTTTACCTATCTTACCTAACTTAACCTGCATAACCTAACTTTACCTATGTTACCTTACCTTACCTATCTTACCTAACCTAACCTAACTTTACCTATGTTACCTTACCTTACCTACCTTACCTAACTTAACCTGCTTAACCTATCTTACCTATCTTACCTAACTTTACCTATCTTACCTAACTTAACCTTCATAACCTAACTTTACCTATCCTAACATAACTTACCTTACCTTCCCTATCTTACCTAACTTTACCTATCCTAACATAACTTACCTTACCTATCATACCTAACTTAAACTGCTTAACCTAACTTACATAATTTAACCTAACTTTACCTATGTTACCTTACCTTACCTTACCTTACCTATCTTACCTAACCTAACCTAACTTTACCTATGTTACCTAACTTAACCTTCATAACCTAACTTTACCTATCCTAACATAACTTACCTTACCTTCCCTATCTTACCTAACTTTACCTATCCTAACATAACTTACCTTACCTATCATACCTAACTTAACCTGCTTAACCTAACTTTACCTATGTTACCTTACCTTACCTTACCTATCTTACCTAACCTAACCTAACTTTACCTATGTTACCTAACTTAACCTTCATAACCTAACTTTACCTATCCTAACATAACTCACCTTACCTTCCCTATCTTACCTAACTTTACCTATCCTAACATAACTTACCTTCCCTATCTTACCCAACTTTAAATATCCTAACATAACTTACCTTACCTAACTTAACCTAATTTACCTTACTTTACCTAACTTATATAACTTATCTTACCTATCCTAACGTAACCTAACTTGCTTTACCTAACTTAATCTTACATTCCCAAACTAATGTATCCTAACTTATCTAGTCAAACCAGACATGATCTAACTTACATAAGTATTCCTTCTTGTCTTTTGTGTTTCGTCAATCATTGTCTCATATTCATTTACTCATTTCATTAGTTAATTTCTCAAATGGTCACTTATGCATTTCAAGTGCTATTTGTTAGAGATTGGATATTTAAGCATTTCAAAGAATTTTTGTTATATATGGGCATTTACTCATTTCAAGGGTTAATTTCTCAAATGGACGTTTTTGCATTTCAAGTGTTTTTTGTTTAAGATTGGGTGTCTAATCATTTCAAAGGATTTTTGTTATATATGGGAACTTACTCGTTTCAAGGGCTAATTTCTCAAATGGTCATTTTTGCAGATCAAGGGTTATTTGTTAAAGTTCATCAAGTTGCCCATAAGTTGTATTTATTATGTTTGTTATCATTTATTCTTATTCCCCAACCCCTTAACCTAACCTCTTGTAATCGTAGTGTATTTGGTAGGTTCTATCATATTGTCTTATTCCCCAACCCTTTAACCTAACCTTTCAGATGTAGTTTATTGTGTTTTTGACATATTTGTTGAATATATTATCCTTTTCCTAACCTTTCAGATGTAGTTTTGTTTCTCCTTTTTGTATATTTTTACCCAAACCCACCATCCCACTTAACCTTCTTTCCTTCTTTTACTTTGATTCTCCTACTCCTTCTAACCTCCTTTTCTATCTCTCTTCCTTATTCTCTCTCTTCCTCCCTCTCTCTCTCCCTCATTTGCTCAAATGCTCTCTTCTTTCTCAAATTCAAGTCTTAATGCCCCCATTCTCACACCCTCACTCTCATTCACTTAGTTTTTCTTTTTCTCAAATTCAAGTCTTAGTGCTCCAATGCTCTTCCTCCCCCCATCTCTTACTCTTTTCTCCTCTTTTCATGCTCTCACTCACTTGCTCTCTTGTTTCTCAAATTCAAGTCTTAATGCTCCCATTCTCACACCCTCACTCTCATTCACTTAGTTTTTCTTTTTCTCAAATTCAAGTCTTAGTTCTCCCATGCCCACACTCTCTCTCATTCTCTCTTCTTTGGTCCCATTTTCTTCCGCCTCCTCTCTCTCCCTCATTTGCTCTTCTTTCATGCTCTCACTCCCTTGAGCTCTTGTTTCTCAATTTCAAGTCTTAGTAGATCTGATTCTTTACTATTGTAATTTTTATTATTACTATGATAAAGAATGAACTTATATGTGAAAACAAAGTAAAAGAAGGAAAGAAGGTTAAGTGGGATGGTGGGTTTGGGTAAAAATATACAAAAAGGAGAAACAAAACTACATCTGAAAGGTTAGGAAAAGGATAATATATTCAACAAATATGTCAAAAACACAATAAACTACATCTGAAAGGTTAGGTTAAAGGGTTGGGGAATAAGAACATATGATAGAACCTACCAAATACACTACGATTACAAGAGGTTAGGTTAAGGGGTTGGGGAATAAGAATAAATGATAACAAACATAATAAATACAACTTATGGGCAACTTGATGAACTTTAACAAATAACCCTTGATCTGCAAAAATGACCATTTGAGAAATTAGCCCTTGAAACGAGTAAGTTCCCATATATAACAAAAATCCTTTGAAATGGTTAGACACCCAATCTTAAACAAAAAACACTTGAAATGCAAAAACGTCCATTTGAGAAATTAACCCTTGAAATGAGTAAATGCCCATATATAACAAAAATTCTTTGAAATGCTTAAATATCCAATCTCTAACAAATAGCACTTGAAATGCATAAGTGACCATTTGAGAAATTAACTAATGAAATGAGTAAATGAATATGAGACAATGATTGACGAAACACAAAAGACAAGAAGGAATACTTATGTAAGTTAGATCATGTCTGGTTTGACTAGATAAGTTAGGATACATTAGTTTGGGAATGTAAGATTAAGTTAGGTAAAGCAAGTTAGGTTACGTTAGGATAGGTAAGATAAGTTACATAAGTTAGGTAAAGTAAGGTAAATTAGGTTAAGTTAGGTAAGGCAGGTAAGGTAAGTTATGTTAGGATAGGTAAAGTTGGGTAAGATAGGGAAGGTAAGTTATGTTAGGATAGGTAAAGTTAGGTAAGATAGGGAAGGTAAGGTGAGTTATGTTAGGATAGGTAAAGTTAGGTTATGAAGGTTAAGTTAGGTAACATAGGTAAAGTTAGGTTAGGTTAGGTAAGATAGGTAAGGTAAGGTAAGGTAAGGTAACATAGGTAAAGTTAGGTTAAATTACGTAAGTTAGGTTAAGCAGGTTAAGTTAGGTATGATATGTAAGGTAAGTTATGTTAGGATAGGTAAAGTTAGGTAAGATAGGGAAGGTAAGGTAAGTTATGTTAGGATAGGTAAAGTTAGGTTATGAAGGTTAAGTTAGGTAACATAGGTAAAGTTAGGTTAGGTTAGGTAAGATAGGTAAGGTAAGGTAAGGTAAGGTAACATAGGTAAAGTTAGGTTAAATTATGTAAGTTAGGTTAAGCAGGTTAAGTTAGGTTAAGTTAGGTATGATAGGTAAGGTAAGTTATGTTAGGATAGGTAAAGTTAGGTAAGATAGGGAAGGTAAGGTAAGTTATGTTAGGATAGGTAAAGTTAGGTTATGAAGGTTAAGTTAGTTAAGATAGGTAAAGTTAGGTAAGATAGGTAAGATAGGTTAAGCAGGTTAAGTTAGGTAAGGTAGGTAAGGTAAGGTAACATAGGTAAAGTTAGGTTAGGTTAGGTAAGATAGGTAAGGTAAGGTAACATAGGTAAAGTTAGGTTATGCAGGTTAAGTTAGGTAAGATAGGTAAAGTTAGGTAAGATAGGTAAGGTAAGGTAAGTTATGTTAGGATAGGTAAAGTTAGGTTTAGGAACGTTACGTTAACTAAGTAACATTGGGTGGAGAGGATAGGTTACGTAGGTTTGAACAGTGTAGTTCAGAGAACAGTTTTAGGGTAAAGCAACTAAGAAAATATGTTTTAACAGAAATGCAGGTTTGGTATGAAAAGCTGAACTAGTTACATTTTGGAGAGAAATTTTATGACTGAAGATGTCTTAAAGAATAACATGATGGAAGAAGGAAAGTTTCTTTGATGAACGAAGGTGTCTTAGAGAACAACTTTGGGAGAACAAAGGTGAATTAGAGATCACTTTGATGACTCTGAGAATAACTTTATGTCTTAGAGAACAACTTTGATGAGCAAGATTAACTTTAGATGTCTCTGAGAATAACTTTTATAACATAGAAATTAACTTTAGATGTCTCTGAGAATAATTTTTATAACATAGAAATTAACTTTAATGAACAAAAGTGAGTTAGAGAATAACTTTGATGACTCTGTGAATAACTTTGATGACTTTGAGAACAAGTTTGATAGCTCTTAGAATAACTTTGATGACTTTGAGAATGTCTTTGAGAACATGAGTAGTATTTTGTTAGCTCAGAGAATAACTTTTTGATGACATAGAGAATAACTTTATGTCTTAGAGAAGAACATTGATGGCTTAGAGAGAATATCTTTGATGAAAGATGATGTCTTGGATTAACTTTGACGTCTCTTGGAATAACTTTGATGACTGAGAATAACTTTTGATAGCTCTTAGAGAATAACTTTTATGAACGGAGATGTTTGAGATTAACTTTGATAGCTCAGAATAACTTTTGTGGACATGAGAATATCTTTGGATAACTCTGAGATTACCTTTGTTAACTCTGAGATCAACTTTGATGTACGAGAGTGAGTTAGAGATTAACTTTGATGAACGAGAAAATACTTTTTGATGACATCGAGAATAATTTTGATAGCTCTGAGAATGACTTTTATGCCTCTGAGAATAACTTTGAGGGCTTAGAGAATGTCTTTGATGAATGGAAGAGTCCCATTGAAGTCTTAAAGGATGTCTTTGATGTCTCAAAGGATGTCTTTGAGTGCAACTTTGATGTCTTTGAGTAAGTCCTTGATGTCTCGAAGAGTGTCTTTGATTTCTCGAAGAGTAACTTTGGTGTTACGGAGAGCACCTTTGACTATTTTTCTTACTTAACGACATAAAATTTTAGTTACGAAAGTGTTGAAAAAGTTACATTTGACTATTTTTCTTACTTAGCGACATATAATTTTAGTTACGAAAGTGTTGAAAAAGTTACATTTGACTATTTTTAGTGCTCCACAAAGTATAAATGTCAGTTAAGAACGACGATGATAGATATCTTTGACTATATTTTCTTACTTGACGATGGATAAAGTTAGTTATGAACAGTGCTGAAAAGATTCCTTTGACAATTTTTAGCTAAGCGAAAGGTTGTTTTAGTTAAGAACGGTGTTGAATGAGATTAATCCTGACTATTTTCAGATGAGAGAAGTGATATTTCAGTTAAGAAATGACAAGGAAACATGATGAAGTAACTATTTTTTAGTTGACTGATGAATACTTTAGTTAAGGAAAAAGACAAAACATGACGAGGGAGACTAATTTTGTGCTCCCCAAAGTATAATGTCAGTTAAGAACAGCGATGAAAGATATCTTTGGTTATTTTTTCTTACTTTGACGAAAACATAATGGTTGTTACGAAATGATGAACAAGACTATTTCTGTTGATTGATGGATAATTTTAGTTATGAAATGTCAATGAAACATGAAGAACACGGTTATTTTCTGATGACTGGGGAATAAGTTTAGTTATGAACAGTGTTGGAAAGATTCCTTTGACAATTTTTAGTTGACTGGATAATAAGTTTAGTTGAGAAATGACTAAAGTGACTATGTTTTAGTTGATTGGCGAAAGATTTTTTTAGTTAAGGAACGTTAAATAACATGTAAGGGGAAAAACCCAGAGAACATATGGGGAACATGGCAAAGAACACATGTAAGAAAAGTTGATGAATACAGTGAACATGCTGGGAATATGAAATTACAGAGAACATGAAAACATGATAAGGAGAATAGGGAATACAAAGAATGAACAATGGACTTGTGAAGAACATGGAGAATATGACAAAGAATGTAGAAAACATGTAAGTGATGGTGAAAAACGAAGTGATCTTGTGAGGAACATGAACTTGTAGAGGAACATGAATATTGACAAAGAACACAAAATATGGAAGTTAGCATGAATATTGAGTATAAAAGTTGTAAAGAGAACATGTGATGAACATGAAAACATAGAAAATATGACTAGAATTTGTAGAGAACATAATGAGACAAAGAGAAAGATTACAGAAAAAATGGAGATACTTGTGAAAATATGAACTGAATGGGACTGTGAACATTTGAAGAACATGGAGTGAACACGGATGAGAATACGAAGAACACAGTGAATATAGAGAAAATATGCAAATACAGTACGATTATTGAAGGTTTGGATACGTCGGGGATGAGAATGGTAAGGTAATTACTCTGATAAACAGATAGACTGGAGAGGGGCTTGATCGGATATATTTATGTTCGATGATCTAAGACTGAGGAAATGGAGCTTGGCTAATGTCCAGATTAATTTTTACTATGTTAGAAATAAGGTGATCTTAAATCTCAGGGTGATTTAGTTGGAAAATAAAGAACTTGTACAAAATGAACTAAGCTGGGGGACAAGAGTTGAAACTTGATAACTGAACTGGTTTTTATTTACTATGTCTGAAAATGTAGTTGGGTGTTTAAATCTCAGGGGGATTTGGACTGATAGTAATGAATTTACAGGAGTGAACTTGGACAGAGGACAAGAGCTAGAGTTTTATAATTGTTTACATCATACTTACTATGTCTGAAATAGAGAGGGTAAAAATTTCAGGGAAATTGATGGGTTATTTACAAAGATACGAGAGAGGAAAAATACAAAGATACATTACGTAGAGAGTCCTTGAAAGCTTTGAGAGGAGTACGGCACTTACGTCCGTAGAGCATCTCATAAGGAGATACTCCTAGTGACTCATTGGGGAGACTTCGAAAAAAGCACATTATGAGATCAAGTTGTCTATCCCAGTCCTTCAAAGTCTCATTGCAGAATTTCTTTAGGAGTGCTTTAATAGTCTGATGACTACGTTCAAGAGAACCCTGTGAAGCAGGATGATAGGGGCTGGACAGTACCTGTGTGATGTTGAACTCCTCCAGAGTCTTCTTGAAGAGATCACTGGTGAAGTTGGTGCCACAGTCACTTTGAACCTCTCTTGGAAATCCATACTGAGTGAAGATCTTCAATAGGTGTTTCACCACTGTAGCAGCCGTAATGTTCTTTACTGGAACTGCTATGGGAAACCTGGTGGTAGGACACATGATAGTTATTATATATGCGTTGCCAGAACTGGTCCGGGGTAAATGACCAACACAGTCTATGATGAGTCTGTGGAAAGGTTCCGCAGGCACCTGGATGGGTTTCAGAGGAGCCTGGGGAATAGAGATGTTAGGTTTACCTGCCATCTGACATATATGACACTCTTACGTATTTCTTTACGTCTTTTACCATACCTGGCCAGTAGTAGTCTTGTCTGATTCCGTGGTAGGTTTTGTTGAAGCCATAGTGAGAAAGAGCTCCGTGGGCCAGGTGTAGAATATCTGGCCGTATGCTGGTGGGAATCACTAGTTGTTCGACATTGGCCCAATCATCATCCTCCTTCAGCTTGCTGGGTCTGTATCTGCGGTAGAGCAATTCATTCTCTAGGAAAACCCAGGGATACTGTCAGGTTGAGTCTCAGCCTAAAAGAATAATGGTGTTAATGCTTGATCTTCCCTCTGTAACTTACGGAACTCCAACTTGGTAAGATTTGGAGGTAGATTCTGAGGGTCTTGAGGGACAGCGGTAGCAGTAGAGTCAGCTGGTTGCGGTCGTGCAGCTTGTGCACGGGTGGTCACCAAAACCGGAGGAGAAACTTTATCATTCTCTTGAACCTCTGCTGGAACATATTCAAAGATGGGATTATCCATTACAGAAGTACACACCTGGGTTTTGTCCGTGATGATCAGGTTGGGCGGTTGCAGATCTTCTGCCAAGTCGTTGCCAAGGAGAAGTTGCACTCCAGGCATGGGAAAAAGCTTTTCCCTGATGGCGACTTGGACTTCACCGGTCACGAAGGGACAATCCAGGTGGACTCTGGCGAGTGGATATGGAGTGGTAGCAGTGAGGTCAGTGATAAGGACGGTTTCCCCGGTGTAGGCGCCGTTAGGCATAGCCGACTTTATGATAATGGATTGAAGAGCCGCTGTGTCCCTCAAGATCTTCAATTTGAAACTTCCCTCCGAATCTGTACCGTTGGTAGAGACAGTTCCAGGATACAGGTGTTTACTGAAGAGAGAAAGATCATTAACATTAACACCAACATTCATTACAGGCTTACCGGACTTAGGAGGAGTCTGTTTGGGTTTAGTAGATTCATTGCTCTTGTATTTAGCCTTCACACATCTGTCTATGGTATGTCCATAGAGTTTGCAATACTTACAATACAATTGTGAGCTCGCTTGATCTGTACTCACTTTATCGTAACTGTACCAAGACTTCTTACTGGAAGGTGGTTCTGGTGTCAGCCGGTGGACGAGGCTGTAGGTGTCAGCCGACTTCGCACATTTGATGTAGTCGGTTTCTTCTTTATCTGCTAGATATAAACGGACGGAAGGGGGAACACGTCTCAAGAATTCCTCAACTAGCATGAGGTTGATGAGTTCTGCAAATGTAGAGACATGTGCTGCAAATGTATGGAAGGCCTTGGGGAGGCCTGACGGGGCGGGGGCAGAGGTCGACTGTGGTCGGTAGCGCTGTGACATGTGGTTTGGTGTCTTGGTGTCTTGGGGTCGGGGGGTCGGGGGGTCGGGGGGTCGCAGTATCAGCTGATGACAGAATGATTGTCAGCCCACTGCTAACACGTTGCTTGATTTCAACTGCTGCAGAGATGATGGCCTGTGTCACTTATCACTGATTGTGTAACCTGTGACTATAGGCGAAAAACATCATCTAATCTGTACCATAACACATCTACGTTCCATATACTGGAAAGAAAAGGAACTCTCAGGAGAAAGTGTCAAGTCATTATGACTATATAACTAATGAAAGAGATCACTATGTACACAAATATGACACTCACCACAGGGCGGGTATGGGGAGCATAATAACACAGTTGAGGGAGGCTGAGGCCACGCGTGGTTGGGTCCCTCCCCTCCCACCCCATGCGTCTCTATTACGTGCATCCACCATGGGCATCCCTCCCCCTCATCCAACCATCCATCATCCAGCTCCGAGGATGGAGGCGAGTCTTTAGGGAACAGATTCACGCTTCGAGAGGGAGCAGGGCAACCGGAAAATCAATTCCCGCCTCACACACTCTTAGCATGTGATTAATCACGCTCATCCATCTTTCATCCATCTCGGCGATGGAGTGCTCGGTTTACTCCAGAATCACTCATCAAGAGGGGGACGGGTTAACCGGAAATCACGCCCGGGTAGCGAGATTATCACTCGCTCATCGATCAATCATCTGTTATCCATCTCACCGATGGAAGGGACAATCGTAGTCACATTTCGTGTGTGTGTATGGAACTGGCTGAAAGACCCATCTGCATACCAGAATCACACATACAATTACTCCATATAACTGTACTATTACAACAGGCAACAACCAGTAATAGTCAGAACAAAACCGACATGCCCATGCATAAAGGACGTGCCAGAAAAATCTTCATCAAATTACCCTAATAGAGCAACCTCATTCATCTTTGCCAAGATACAAGGACAGAAAACAGGAGCAAAACACAAAATACCATTCATAAATGGACTCCTCGCCGAGTCATGTGCAGTATTTGGAAAAGAAATCCATGCAGGTAACCCTTGGACAGCGAGATCGGCATACCAGAATATAATCTATATAGACATGATAGGGTAAATAGGTCACATGGAGGAGTAGGTTTGTTTATAAGAGAAGACCTTATGCTCTGAGTATCTTAACTCTACAAATGAGGTGGTAGATAACTACCTGGGAGTAAAAATATAAATAGTTATTATTCGAATACACAAACTGCCAGATGCAAAGGCCTTGATAATCTGGTAAACCTAAAACCTGATATTGTCTTCCTAGGTGACTTCAACCTGCACCACTAATATGGAGAATATTATACAAAGAATAAACAAGATTTTAATATCAGGAAATCTATCCGGACATAAACCACAGATTAGAAAACTACTTAGATTGTGACGAAATTTCACTAAACCTGCAGATAAGAGTCAACTAGGAACGAAAATATTTACATCTGAACTCCACAAACAAAGAAGATATAATCAGGGACATTACAATGTCAGATTCCACATAATCAGATCACAAGCTCATTGAAGTGCAAACTAACTAATACAGTGGAACCTCGATTAATGAATTTAATCCTTTCTGGCACCGAACTCTGCATGTGAAACGCTAGTCTTTCAAAACAAATTTCCACATGTAAAATAATGGAAATAAAATTAATCCGTTCTATTGCCGGAAAACATCAATATGATATTCGATTTTTTAAATAATGGAGCAGACTACCTGACACACACTGAACAAACCTTTATGGCTTTTTTTCATTTTTTTTTCATTTTTTTTTTGTTTTTCCTTTTTATAGAAAAATGTTTGTTCAGTGTATGTCTGGTAGGCTGCTCCATTTTGTATAAATAAAAAAAATTGAAAAAAGGAAAAAATGTAAAAGGTTCGTTCAGTGTGTCAGGAATGCTGCTCCATTTTGTATAAAAAAAATAAAAACGAAAAATAAAAAATAATAAATTTGGAAAAAAGAAAAATGTCATAATTTTTTATTTTTCGTTTTTATTTTTTGTTTATACAAAATGGAGCAGCATTCCTGACACACTGAACGAACCTTTTGGACATTTATTCTTTTTTCAAATTTTTATTATTTTCTAATTTTGCCTAAAAACCAAAATCAATGCTTTGCAACATTACATCAGTCACCCTTTTACATCCCAACATCATAAAAAAAAGTGAGTTATTTGCATCGTCGGATGTGTTTTTGCGAGAACCAACAGGAACTCTAGGAAGAACCATGTGCTTTTCTCGTTAATCAAGTGTAAGCTCGTGAATCGAGACGAATTTTCGCCGAGTGGGAAGCTCGTTATTCGAAATGAACTTAAAACTGTTTCCCCACTGAATGATTGTTAGTAGTAAAAATCCCACAAAAGAAATAGAACAACAGAGTTCCGAAGTATATAAAGTGCCTGAAATGTGTTCCTTTGTTAAAGGCCAAAAAGAGGACTAATGTAGAAAGCTAATGCATTCATCAATACAAAGTGAAAAAAATAAATGCTTAAGACACAACTATCCCTAAAACGAAGAAATAATTTAAACACGATGTTTGAAGAAATCTGGTAGAGACTGAAGCAGTCACATATATGATTGATGGAATGCACTAGAACAGTCATACATGATAGAAAAAACTAAAATATTTATTTACGCATGCAAAAAAAAAAAACATAAAATATCAAAAGCAAAAATCACTGTCAGTATTGGACCTATTCTTACAAGTGAATGGCCATACACAGGATGACAAAGAAATTAGGTAAATCCTAAAACAGCAGTTGGAGGACATATTTAGTACCCCATTAAACCCCATGAAAGTAGATGATCCGAAAAGTTTCTTTATGCATGATATCCATACTTATAAATATAACCGATATCAACACGAATTTTACAGATTTTGAAGGAGAAATTAATATGCTGCCCATGCACTAAGCCCGGGGTCAAAACTTGTGTAATTCAGTATTTATAAATGATAAGTGCCAGCAGCAATGTGTGGAGAAAGAGCTTTGACACAGGAGATATACTATTGATTTAAGCGAATGTGGTATATCTATTCTTTACAAGGGAGGGAGCAAAGCATTGGCCAAGAATTATGGACCAGGTGCACTAACGTCCTACATAATAAAAGTAGTTGAGAGAGTGATCAGGAGTCAGGTCCTCAGTTTCATGGAGACCAATGACGTCCACAACACAGGTCAGTATGGATTTAGAGCGAGATTATCATGCCTCTTGCAGCTACTTAACCACTACGGCAAAATCACTGAGGTATTGGAAGTAAAACATTATTCAGGTGTGGTATTCATGGACTTCACAAAATCATTTCATAATTGTGAT
The DNA here is from genome assembly GCF_040958095.1 of Procambarus clarkii. Taxonomy (NCBI): domain Eukaryota; kingdom Metazoa; phylum Arthropoda; class Malacostraca; order Decapoda; family Cambaridae; genus Procambarus; species Procambarus clarkii. The sequence goes on along the minus strand of NC_091182.1, from coordinate 6,791,643 downwards.
CATGGAGTGTGTAGTACACAAAATGAGGTTAATGGGAATATCAGGTGAAGTAGGATAGTGGATATTCAATTTTACTAAGCAAATAAGCAGGAAAAATGATTGGATCTATGAATTAGAATGTTCTCATAATTCATCCTATCACAGTGAAGACTGTGTTGATTGTCTTGATAATGGTCCAGGACGGACCGAAGCTTTGTCATCATCTCATTTTCTGGTTTGTGGTTTAGTCTTCTTATCTTCAGCCACGTCATTGTGACTCTTCGTCTGCATCCCATCACAATTGTTGTACTATTCAAATCACTTCTGTTCCGTCTTGAGTACTGCTCTATACTCGCTTTCCCCTTCAGAGCGGATAAGATTAATGAAATAGAGGGAATACAAAGAATATATACGGCACACACACACTATAATGCACCTAAGTAATTAGGATCGTCTCATAGCTCCCTAAAAGAAAATTCCTAGAAAGGAGACGAGTGAGGTATCAAATAAAACACATATGGAAAGTACCCCCATCCAGGTACATGCAGGCACAGTACTAAATTTGTAATATAAATAAAAGCTCTGGATTATGTAAATACGCTCTTGTCAAATTCTGTCATGTATTATTGTCTGGCTAGTAATTATTCTTTGAATAATGGCACACACACAATGGCAATGTGTGCACTGCCTGAAGATAAGGGCAGAGATTGACAGGCTAATGAAGCAGGTGAAACCATAATGGAGGGGAAGGCATCTCCACAAGGATGCAAATGAGAAGCTCCATCGAGATAACTCAATTTATCCACCACTCGCCAGCTAAGACGGCGAAAACGTCAAAGAAATTAAGAACACTGGTTAGAACGTTTAACCACTTCAGTTGAATGAGGGGAAGACCAATAGCGGTAACTAACCAGAGAAGCTGAGCATCACAACAAAAGGCTGGACATTTGATGGTGGCTTGGCACATACGCTGTTAGGCCAAACCTTCTGCTTCATAAATGCAAGCATTTAGGCATGTTCACCGCGGTCAAGGAATCAAGGTAATAAGAAATAGTGTGAAGCAATACTATCAAGTATTGATGCCAAAGTAGTAAGACTGCGGACATTCTCTGCCTCTCGATAACAATATTCACGGAGCTAGAAGCAGAGAGGTATTTAAATAAAGTAACAATGACTTAAAAGTATTATGAAAGTTATACAATACCATTATTGAATAACTGGGAAGCTTGCATTAGCATGAAGATCATGTATGTGAGTGACAAGATTCACTTTTCATGGTTGGTGTGTGTGGCAGCTTTTGTAGACCGAGTTAAATGTGTAGGACTGTGGTAGGCACCACAGTAACAGTGATATGGTTATGACCAGTGGAAGCTGCGGCCGCTGTTGTAGGCACCACAGTAATAGTGATATGGTTATGACCAGTGGAAGCTGCGGCCACTGTTGAAGGCACCACAGTAACAGTGATATGGTTATGACCAGTGGAAGCTGCGGCCACTGTTGTAGGTACCACAGTAACAGTGATATGGTTATGGCCAGTGGAAGCTGCGGCCACTGTTGAAGGCACCACAGTAACAGTGATATGGTTATGACCAGTGGAAGCTGCGGCCACTGTTGTAGGCGCTACAACGTGAATTATGTGGTTGTACTGTTACAATCCACAAGTTACGAGTAAAGTATTAGCTAGTGAATCAAACACAACAACACTTAACAAATGATGGTCGAAAGGATTGGTAGTACATGTGAGTAGCCGGACTGTTGTCACACTGAGGTAAGGTCAAGGAGATTAGCCCACCCAAGCATATGTTATAGCTTTGAGGTCACAAAGGGTGATTCAATGTTCTTGGAAACGAGAAGATTTACATTTAAGATGATTATAACATCCTTGGGATGGTTGGTGTGGTGGTGAAGGCTATGACCGGCTAGACAGCAGTCTTGTGGAAGACGCCGTGTCATCAAGTACTCTACTTTACCTGCTTGTGGCAGCAACAGAGAGAAACCAGCCAACTGTGGGCACCTGATATGATCTTGTTGAGACGAGTCTGCAATGTGTGAGTATTATATGGGAGACTAACCGGGTAAGGAGTGATGGTTTGGGGTTAGGGACTTAAGTTGAGGTTATTAGTTGTATACGAGGGACAGTTAGGTCCAGTGCGTTTATTGTCATTGGGTAGGCAATTTAACCCAAATTGGATGTTATATTGTTAATTATTGTCAGTATTTTATATAATGAAATTAGAAAACCCGACGGCCTCTAATCACCTTCCATTTGTTCTCATGTGATTTCCATTACAAACCTATTAGTATGCCTTAAGGATCTAGTTGGTGAAAAATAATTTTTTTTATATATCAAAAACCAAGGTACAAAAACAGGGAACAAATGAAAAACATAAAAACAAACCAACGGGCTTATACATGAAACAAATCAAACACCATGAAACAGACATTAAATACATAGAATAGGTCACAGCATAGGACAGAGAACACAGACAACATAAATAAAGGACAATGAAAATAACAAAAACGTACAAGAAAAAATTCACAAAATTACAACAAACGTATAGCAAACCAACCACCCCAGAACAGAAAAGGAGAGTAAAGTAAAACAATCACGGGCAGTCCAACTCCACACACAGAGGAGCATAACCGGACACAAATGAGGACACCAACAACAAAAACAATAAATCCAAAAATTTCACTCAAGAACATAAATAACATAAAATACATAAAGAATAAAGCAATGACAAGTATAAAATTACAAACACACACATTGGACCAACACACGGAACAGCAATATTCACAACCACACCACATCCGCGCACAACCACAGCACAAACGCCCAAATCGCAAATACAGCAAAACAGGCCACACAGGAGCCAAGAACAAACACCCACACCACTCGCACAGACAAGGACACCCACTAGTGCACGCAGGCACCGGGGAACCACCACACACAACACAGAAACCAACCACACGGATCACTCATACTTCTCCGGGTACTCCCGAGCCGGAAATCATAAGCAGTAAGCATCCCAAACAAGTTAGTCAGTGTCAGGAAGTGGACGTCCAGGATCCGCAGTAGGCCGAGGCATCAAATCCGGCACACCAATGATGAAACACCGCACCCGCGGAACCCAGATGGTAGAAGGGCACCAGGAAACACGACGCACTCTATCATCAATCTCAACACACACAGGTATACCAGATCCGTCGGCCACCTCTTCGGATGGGAGGATGACAGGGCAGGGTTTCTCCCTAGGATGCCGGTCACAAGGCCTCACATCGGGCTCCCCACTAGGGCGCGCACTTTGTTCCACGCTGGGCATCGCACCGAGCCCCGCGGAGGGCGGCACCGCAGGTGCCTCAGTGTTCCCACCACTCGGAACAGGAGCAGAGACCCCCGTCGCACATCCTTCGACAACACCACTACGATGTCGCAATCACCAGGGGCAACCGCCCACTGAGGAGAGCCACAAGCAGGGGGCACAGTGTCGGGCACCACAAGAGGCAACACAGCGACGTCCACAGCATCATCATCCATCGCATCACGCTCCTCTGCCCACGTCCGGCGAGGCGACGCATCCCGAGCCGAACGACGGCGCTTAGAAATAGGCTACTGATCGTCGGAACTGTCACCCCTGCAAACGGTGTCCCAGAAAAACCATCGGCAGGCGGGCCCAAAGCCGGGGCAGCACTATCACGAAGAACAACAGTTTCAACGACACGGGGCAAAAAGCCACCACCATTCAAAGAGACCGGAGTTGGAGAAGGAAGACACAGAGCAGGCGGAAGGGAAGGCTCCAGCACATGGGAGGAATCCAGCGAGGGCGACGGAACCGGCAGAGGAGAAGATGCACACGCCAACGAGGAAACTACCAGAGGCGACGAGGCAGAGGGCGTGGGCGGAGACACACACATCATCGCCCCGACAGCCCCGGAAAACACATGTTCTTCAGCAGGAGATGCAGGCGCCACCCCTACAGCTGCATCCAAGGTCACCACGGAGAAACCGGATGCGGATGCACCTCCACAACCACCGAACGGCGAAGGTCCGCAGCAGGTGCCCTTGGTCCTCAGAGCACACTGGTAGGGCAGACAGATCAGGCCCGGATGGAGCGACAGCCGGAACCGCCACAGGAACCACACCAGGTGCCTGCAGAGCGAGGATACGCTGGGGAATCCCCACTCACAGAAACGGGGAAAATCATCCTCCAGGAAAACTGAAGGAGCCTCGGCACGAGGAGCGTCACAACCGGCCGCTACGTGGCCCTCAGCACCACACCGGACACATGTGCGTGTTTGACCTTGATAGAAGGTCCGCATAGAAAACCCACGAAACGAAACCCTAGATGGTATAAAGGCTCGTGAGCCACATGAGTGTGCGTGTACCCAGCCGGACCCCCTTCAGGCAGCCCGCACTCAAAATGTTGAACCGGTGCTTCACCACCACACCAAACCACGTAAACACTGACACAAGCTCTGCCTTGGGGAAGGTCACTGGCACACCATGAACACTCACAAATGTCAAAGGCCCCCAGGGATCCGATATCTCCACAGTCACAGCCGAATCAGGAATAGAAACGAGCGTGCATCCCAGCGTGCCACAAACTCCTGGTAAAGCAGCGACGTGGCAAATGATACCGCCACACGGGTAGGCGAGATCTTTTCAAGCCCCAGTAGTTCAGAGACGTCAACACAAAGCACGTCCAGGAGAGCAATCTCCACAATGGGCCAGTCCACTGTACCAGAAAAATCCAGCCGGACATATCAACGAACCTAACACGGGTACCCCCGGCTACCGCCATACCGCCAGCCAGCCCCTCTGCTAGCGGGCGCTACACATCTCAAACTGCACCCGCCCCCTCGCAACTCCAGGCAGCAACTGGCAGGTCAGGCGAGCACGTCTGACCCTCCTGGCGGCCAACGAGGCAATCCATGCATGAAAAATAGTTTGGTTGTAGTAAACTATTTCATGAGGCTAATTATATACAGTAGGGTAAATTTTGTATTCAGAACTAATCTGGGTTTCTCCGTTCACGACCGTACACAAAAAAGAGCACACTACTACCAAACGCCACTGTACGAGGAAAACACAGAACAATTAACAATACAGTATTATAGGGTACCAATTCTTTTACACAAATATTTTTCCGTCGAGGAGGGGGCAGTTGCAATACGTCAAAGTATTAGATGTAATGTGGGAGTGGGACTCAAAACTGAGCTACATAAACTGTTTGGAGAGCATTATTTGGAAAATTATCTACCTAATGATAGGTGTTAAACATATTCCACCAAACTTCGAAAGAAAACGGCTTTTAAGAGAACTAATATCTATTGCTTCTAGGTCTAACACTGAACATTGTTACCAATTTTAGTACAATAAATTTTACTTGCCAAACAGGATTTTTTGGTAATTTATGATCACTTTATTAAGCAAAATAATATTGTGCCAACACAGTAAGATAATATAGACTAGTTTAACAGGGAGACACTGATAAGGAGAATCTTAAAAAGGGATGTGCTACTTAGGGAACTGACCACGAAGAAATTACATTAAACAAGACTCAGAAAAATTATTTGAGAGAAACGTAAGGTGCCAGATTATTCTGACATCAGATTCATATATTTTGGAGGTCTTTGGGAATTATGGATTTTGCAGACTTTAACATGAAAGTTTGTCAGTTCTGAGCCGCTGGATCACAGGTGGGTGGTGGCCGCTGGATCACAGGTGGGTGGTGGCCGCTGGATCACAGGTGGGTGGTGGCCGCTGGATCACAGGTGGGTGGTGGACGCTGGATCACAGGTGGGTGGTGGCCGCTGGATCACTGATGGGGTCACTGGATCACGATGTAATGTTTTAATTACAAATAAAGCTCGGGAACATGGTGCACTATAGATTGTTTAGATCAAATAGTAGTGACCCAATATGGGTAACCATGGCACTAAAGAACTTTATCAGAAAACAGAAGGCTTAATAAAAACGAATTATGACAATTTTGATGCATAACTTCCCGGCTTGGTGCCTTCTTTTGATAATTATTATGACAAAATCTTTGTAAAAAAAATGAAACAAAACACTATGTACACTTTGCAGGACAAGCAATGAAAGCCTTCTGGGGTTTCACCAGATAGATGAAACGAAGATTACAGACAACACCTGGACATTAACAAACAAGTCAAATAACAGATGACAAAAAATTAAAATTACTAAATTCTAAGAAAGTATCAAAGACCTTTATGAATATACCAGAGCAAATCTACGTAGAATGTGAAGATGACATCCTGACAAGTTTAGTGGTTACCAGAGAGGAAATTATTAAACAAATATAAAAGGATGCTATAGCCATCACACAAGGAGGGGGGGATAGAAAGCAGTCACAGCCACGAGGTCACTTCAAGGCAGCTAAATCCCAAGGGATATCAGAGTCAGAGCTACCAGACATTGAAAATATAATGTTTATAGGAAACCTACAAAAAGTTTATAGGAAATTGTTAATTTTTACTCTGATCATCAAAGTTAAGTAAGTAGTATTTATGGGAATGTTTCTTGCAGCCCTGAATTTTTTAACTCAAAACTATAATTTTAAAGACTGCCAATCGGCCATCAAAAACTGTCTCAACTGTGAGGGAGCACACACTGCCGTCTCTATGGACTGCCACATACAACTTTAAGAAATTACGAAATTTTCACCAGCCACACCAACAACCAATCAGCCGGCGAGCGTCAACACACAGGCAACGACGTTCCCTGTGCTACCCAACTCCTCTGCTACAACGACGTCCCCACCAGACCAGGCCGCTCACCCACTGGGGGACACTGCACTTCAATGCCATTGGCACCCCTTTCACTTATCATATCAAACACGCCAACACCAACAAATTTCTTATTGCCTCAGAAGACGACCTTTTGCCTGTTTTAGGGAATCTGCTTTAAGTAAACTCGCCCAAGCTTCTCCGACTCCTGTCCTCACTATTGAACAAAAATCTAAATGCTCTGTCCTTGTACGAAATGTCGCCAGCTCTGTTCTATCAGCACCTAATACTATCTCAGGACATTTCGCACAGGAATGCTATTACTGTAATGGATATATACTCGGTGCCCAATACAAAATACCTAAAGATCCAATGTTCTTCCTCTGCAGAAGCTCAAAAACTCTTGTATCAAGGTATCAAAATCTTCAACACCAGCACTCTTCCCTATCTCATTTGTTCAGTTGACTATCTTCCTTTGCTGCAATGTTTCAAATGTTACAAATGAAAATGTAAAAGCCCACAAATTTGCTCTAAATGCTCTACAGAAGGCCATTTTTATACTCGGTGCTCTGCCCCCACCCTAAAATGCACTAATTGCCAAGGTGCTCATTCAGCAGTTGAAAAATCTTGCCCTCTGAGAAATTCTCTGAAAACTCTTCGAACCAACCAACCTCGCACTCATGCACACCCTCAATCTTCTTTAATCACCCATAACCAATCCCATCACCAAACAACATCAGCCAACTCCATAACCTATGCCAGTGTCCTTAATGCTTCCCCTCACCAGCAACATCACCACCCTACTAATGCACAACAAACTCAGTCCTCTCTACCTCTTTCCTCACCCACTACGTACACCCTACTCTCCTCTCCAGAACATGACATATGAGCGAGTCACAGCCTGCGTCCAAGCAACATATCTGCAAGCTTAAGACTATGGCCGAGAGTTCGCCGACTACCTTCCCATCTTCCTCACTGTTATGGACCCGAATCCAGCGTCAGAGCACGGAGCCATGAAATTAGTGCCATCTGTAAATCTCCAGCCGAAAACCTCGCAACATGGACAACGCCATCTAGCGAGGACGGGATATACCGGCCACAGGGGCTGGTTTCCCATCTTAATCAGCTCGTAACGTAGCCGCTGCTGACCTCTGGTGAGGTGGCGCTTAGACAGCACCGCCATCTATGGAGTGGATAGGTGGACGTTTGTGTCTAAGCCTGTAAGTGAGGTGCCCTGGAGTGTTCCTAGTACTAATGACGTGTCTGATTATAGAGTCGACCTGGGACTGCTGTATCGGACGATGGAGCAGTCTACCCAAGGCAGCCAAAGTCTCTCCACGTGTTTGCTGCAGAAGCTGTGAGTCACCCCCGGACGAACACTGTTGAGTGTGTTAGCCTGCCTGTGACGTGGCAGTACCAGGAATCGTTTTATCTGGGGGCTGGCTGGTGGAAGAGACTAGCCACTGTGGTGTGGAGAGAGGAGAGTGATCTGCGGAATCACACGAGGCTTCTGCCTAGGGCTCGCAACCCTAGTATCGGTTGTGGAGTGGCCTACACAGCAGAGCTGATCGGAACCTGCCAGCTACAGGCTGGATTTGTGGTTGAAGGCCTCCACGATGGTGCACCCAGTGGGACTGTGATTTGGCTGGCCTGTGGCTGGGGTAGATTTGCTGAGAGAATCAAAGGATTCATCGTGGGCCACGAAGAAGAGAACCAGGGCTACTCATCTTGAGCACCGTGGAGCATCCTGTGTCTTCAGAGGAAGACTAATTTGTATATAAAAAGTGTAGTTATAGCAACCCCGCGTGTGACTGATATATTTATGGTGGTGGTAGCAATATATATACAAAAGCAGTACAATTGTATCCCTTCCCCTTTAATTTAACTTGCATTATGGAACACACCCCTTGAAAGCCACTACTAACTTGGGCCCGGATACACAAACTCTAATAACATCAGAGAAGAACCCGGTTGCGACCCAATAGGGCCGTAACATAATTGGCATCCCCAGCGGGATCCGACCCCTTGTCAAGTATGTTTGACAGGGGTGGTGATGTAGCGCAATCCCTTGTAAATAATTCCCCCTGTTTGTGACTATTAGGATGTTATAAGTCCTGTGCGGTGCTCGGTGTGATTCAGTGCAATATTGCGTAGTGCGGTGCCTGGTGTAATTACGTGGAACAGTGGCAACTGAAGTGCTCGGTGCGTTAAGTGCTAAAGTGAAAGCGGTGTGTTAAGTGCTAGTGCTCCATTTAAGTGACAATGGCAGAAAAAGCGACCATCTACGATCTGGACGACGTTCAGGCCTTTCTGAACAAGGAGGACTGTCTTGCCAGATTGAAATATCTGGGGAAACAGGAACTTGTATTAGTGAGTGCCTATCTGGAGATAAAGATACGTGCCAGTGATTCCCGTGTGGAGAACTTGTCCAAGGTGCACAAGCATTTGACGGCAGAGGAGAAACAGGAAAGCGAGGCACAAATTACAAAAGAAAGTGAGGAAGTAGCTTCCACTGAAAAGGAAGATAAGGGCAGTGACATTGACAGCGATGCAGGTGAGCTGAACATAAGCTTTCTAACTGTCAGAATGCGTGCCTCGAAATAAATCGCGAGATAGAATGGAAGAAATTAGAAATGGAAAGAGAGACAAGAAAAAGAATTAGAGATGAGGCGTTTAGAATTAGAATGAGAAAGAGAAGAACGAGAAAGAGAAAGAACGAGAAAGAGAAGAGAAACGAGAGAGAGAAGAACGAGATAGGCAAGAACGACGAGACAGAGGAAAAAGAGAGACAACATGAGCTAGAAGTATTGTGATTAGGTGGTGGGAGGCAAACAATGGAAACGAGTAGTTTCGATCCGGTAAGGAACATCAAAATGGTCCCGAAGTTCAACGAGAAGGAAGTTTCGAAGTTCTTCACAGCCTTCGAGAAGGTCGCAGCCTCTTTGGAATGGCCAAAGGAGAATTGGGCCATCATGATACAGTCCGTCTTGACTGGGAAGGCCCAAATCGCTTACTCCACGTTGTCCCTTGATGACTCCGGCGACTACGACAAGGTGAAGAAGGTAGTGCTCATGGCTTACCAATTGGTACCTGAGGCTTACAGGCAGAAGTTTAGAAACTTGAAAAAGACCTCGGAGCACACGTTCACCGAATTCGCAACAATCAAGCAACGGCTTTTCCAAGAGTGGTGTGCCTCTCGGAAGGTGGAGACCAAAGAAGACCTCGAGCAGCTCATACTGTTAGAGGACTTCAAAGACTTTGTCTGGAGATCTGAAGACGTACCTAAAAGAGCAGCAGGTGGAGACCTTGAGGGCAGCAGCCACGATGGCCGAAGAATACATCCTGACACATAGGCCTTCTGCTAGGTATGTCCCGAAGACCTATTCAAGATATCCAGCCAAACATAAGCCGGAGGATAAGATTGCCCCTCGTAGTTCCGCCAAATCAACCCCAGATAGTCCTAGGAGGATTAGTCCAAAAAGGGACATAATATGTTTGACCTGTGGAAAGAAAGGACACATTGCTGTGAGGTGCCGTAGCAGTACAGGTAACAATCCACATAGGGAGATTATGCTGATAAACAGTATAGTCCCACCAACATCCACCCTAGAGAAAAGGAAAGAATTGTTCGCCCCATATACTTCCCAAGGGTATGTATCCAGTGACCACTCGGGTAAGCCGGTGGTAGTACTCAGAGACAGTGGAGCGGCTCATTCTCTGATTTTGGAAAATTCATTACCCGAAGGTATATCAGCGAATGGGATGCAGAAGGTAATCCTGGGTGGATTCCCTTCCACCTTGTACGTTGCCCCTTTGGTACAGGTGCATCTAGAATCCCAACACTTCAAAGGTGAGTGTCGGTTGGCTATGGTGGATAGTCTTCTCATAAAGGGGATTAACGTTATTTTGGCCAATGACTTAGCCCTAGGTTTGTTACCTAACTGTCCAGTAGTAGTGGAAGATCCAGTGTGTGAAGAGACCAGTCCAATTGCCGCGGTACAAACAAGATCTCAGGCTCAATTCCAGGTACCACCAGATTTAAGTACTTTGTTTGATTCTCCTCCTATCCCACAGGTTACGAGTAGCCATACACCAGTCCCGCCCGTCCTGTTGCCGGTTCCTGAACGCTGGACTCGAGCCCGTCTGATAGAAGAGCAGAGAAAGAACCCTCAGGTACAGAAGTTGGTTAACACCCTAGACTCTCCTACGAAAGGAGGTGATCTGTACGTATGGTCAAGTGATGTACTGTGTCGCCGGCATCCTCCGAAATACCCCCAGTCAACTGAGGTGGGTGAGCAGATAGTCGTCCCAGCCGTGTTCAGATCTAAGCTGTTAGAAACGGCTCATGCCGATAGATTTGCTGGACATGGTGGGGTCTCGAAGACCTTTCAACGACTAGCCAAGTGTTTCTATTGGCCGCATATGAAGAAGGACGTACGTCGCTTCTGCAAAACCTGCCACACCTGCCATATTGCAGGGAAAGCAAACAAGCCTGTCCCCAAAGCCCCTATATGCCCCATTCCATCCATAGGTGAGCCCTTCGAGCACCTCATCCTGGATATAGTAGGCCCGCTTCCACCTTCTACCTCAGGGGTGCAGTATTTGCTCACTATACTAGATCGGGTTAGTAGGTACCCAGAAGCGATCCCCCTTAAGACCATCACTGCTAAGGTCTTGGTGAAACATCTGCTCTGGTTTGTCTCGCGATATGGTCTCCCTAAGACCATTCAGACGGATCAGGGATCGAACTTTATGTCTCGTTTGTTTCACCAACAGATCGCTGACCTGGGAATCTGACAGATTACCTCCAGTGCCAACCATCCCGAGTCGCAAGGAGTTTTGGAGCGTTTTCACCAGACGCTGAAGGGCATGCTTCGGAAGTTTTGCTATGACCGGCAGAGTAAGTGGGTTGAAGACCTGCCCTATCTCCTATTTGAGGCAAGATCAGTGCCTAATGAATCACTAGGAATCTCCCCATTCGAGATTTATGGTCACTCTGTGAGGGGTCCCTTAGAAGTGGCACGAGACCATTGGCTAGACAAGGAGACCAACGAAGACGTAGTGGACTGGTTATCTACAAATAAAGGCAGGTTGTTCTCTGCATGGGAAATGGCTAAGAAAACCTTAGAGGGTACACAAAAGACCACCAAGAGCCGGTATGATAAGAGGACCAAACAAAGATTTCCTAGTAGGGATCTGGTTTTGGTATGTACACCTACAGTGACGAAGTTTGAGCGCCAAATTTGTAGGTCCTTACCAGGTCTTTAGGAATGTTACTAGTCACAATTACCTTCTTAACACTCCAGACCGCCTGAAGAAAGAAACCTTAGTTCATGTTAACATGATAAAAAAATATGAGGGTCGAGATACACTCCCAATAACCATGGTGACCACTAAAGATGACATTGCGGAGGATGAGGAGGTACTTACTCACTCAGAGATCCTACATAAATTGCAGGTGAAGTTGACATGTGGCCGAAGGAGATCAACCATCATTGCTGCAAATGATCGGAAAGTACTAGACTATCTTCAGAGATGTTCCAGGACTAACATCTGTCCTACGGCATGATGTCGTGCTGGAGGAAGGAGTCCGGCCTATAAAGCAACACCCTTACCGACTCAACCCCCTGAAGAAAAGGGTGGTGAAAGATGAGGTGGAATACATGCTGAAACACCATCTAATAGCCCCAAGCACGAGCCCATGGTCATCCCCGATACTACTAGTACCCAAACCTGGTAAGAAATACCGTTTCTGTATTGATTATCGCCAGGTGAATAAGGTCACAGTAGCTGATACCTATCCTCTCCCCAGGGTAGAGGAATGTCTCGATGCCATAGGTAAAGCTAGCTACCTGACAAAATTTGACCTGTTCAAAGGCTATTGGCAAGTTCCCCTCACGGAAAGAGCCAAACCCATATCGGCGTTTGTGACTCCTGACGGGCTGTTTGAATGTCAGGTGATGCCGTTCGGGATGAAAACCGCAGTCTCCAACTTTCAGAGGCTGATGGGCATTGTGTTGCGTGACGTAGAAAACACCTTGGTCTACATCGATGATGTGCTAATATATGATGTTAATTGGCAGGACCATCTACGTCACAGAGGATTTCTTCAAGGCCATACTCCAGTCGGGATTGGTGGTCAACCTACACAAATCTGAGTTTGCCAGAACCTCTGTTGTCTTTTTAGGTCATAAGGTTGGAGGAGGATGGATTGCGCCAAACGCCAGCAAGGTAGAGGCAATAGTCCAGTATCCTACACCAGCCACCAGGAAGGACATCTTACGTTTCCTCGGTATGGCTGGTTTCTACCGTAAGTTTGTCCCTAACTTTTCATCCATCACCGCCCCCCTGACAAATCTTTTGAAGAAGGGGGTACAACTATTGTGGAATGAGAACTGCCAGGATGCCTTTGAGAGTCTAAAGGCAATTCTAATCTCTTCTCCGATCCTCACGTCCCCGAGTTTTGAGGATAGATTTATCCTGACTGTCGACGCTTCTGACTATGGCCCGGGGGCCGTACTATCTCAGACGGATGAAAAGGGGGTGGAACATCCTGTGGCCTACCATTCTAAGAAGCTTACCCCCAGTCAGCTCAACTATTCCGTCATAGAAAAAGAAACGTTGGCCTTAATTAGTTCCGTCCAACACTTTGAGGTATATCTAACAAGTAATAGTCACCCTATATTAGTACGGACTGACCATAACCCTCTAAAGTTTCTCGCTCAGTTTAGGCAGAAGAACCTCAGACTCACCAGATGGAGTCTGCATCTGCAACAGTATCCCCTCCACATCGAGCACATGAAAGGAGTGGATAACGTGGTAGCTGACGCATTGTCCCGCATCTAGACCACTAACTAATTTGGTTTGTTTACTTTGTGTTTTTTTTTTTTTGAAACCTAAACCAAATTCTTTTGGTGGGGAGGTGTTACGGACCCGAATCCAGCATCAGAGCACGGAGCCATGAAATTAGCGCCATCTGTAAATCGCCAGCCGAAAACCCTGCAACATGGACAACGCCATCTAGCGAGGACGGGATATACCGGCCACAGGGGCTGGTTTCCCGTCTTAATCAGCTCGTAACATAGCCGCTGCTGACCTCTGGTGAGGTGGCGCTTAGACAGCAATGCCATCTATGGAGTGGATAGGTGGACGTTTGTGTCTAAGCCTGTAAGTGAGGTGCCCTAGAGTGTCCCTAGTACTAATAACGTGTCTGATTACAGAGTCGACCTGGGACTACTGTATTGGACAATGGGGCAGTCTACCCAAGGCAGCCAAAGACTTTCCACGTGTTTGATGCAAAAGCTGTGAGTCACCCCCGGACGAACACTGTTGAGTGTGTTAGCCTGCTTGTGATGTGGCAGTACCAGGAATCGTTTTATCTGGGGGCTGGCTGGTGGAAGAGACTAGCCATTGTGGTGCGGAGAGAGGAGAGTGATTTATAGAATCACACGAGGCTCCTGCCTAGGGCTCGCAACTCTAGTATCGGTCGTGGAGTGGCCTACACAGCGGAGCTGATCGGAACCTGCCAGCTACAGGCTGGATTTGTGGTTGAAGGCCTCCACGACGGTGCACCCAGTGGGACTGTGATTTGGCTGGCCTGTGGCCGGGGTAGATTTGCCGAGAGAATCAAAGGATTCATCGTGGGCCACGAAAAAGAGAACCAGGGCTACTCATCTTGAGCACCATGGAGCATCCTGTGTCTTCAGAGGAAGACTATTTTGTATATAATAAGTGTAGTTATAGCAACCCCACGTGTAACCGATATATTTATGGTGGTGGTAGCAATATATATACAAAAGCAGTACATTTGTATCCCTTCCCCTTTAATTTAACTTGCGTTACGGAACACACCCCTTGAAAGCCACTACTAACTTGTGGCCGGATACCCAAACTCTAATAACATCAAAGAAGAACCAGGTTGCGACCCAATAGGGTCGTAACACTCACCCACAATGGCCATCCTAGTATTTCTGTACCTCCTCCACACCTCTTGCACTCTTGTTCCTTTCGCCCCCTCCCCCCCGGTGCATACTCTGACACAACATCTATATATTCGAACCTCTATTGGAATCAGACCCAACTATGGGATGGGTCAACCCAAGTATCGCATTTCCAAAAGGATCGCCCTTGTTGGAATAGATGGACGCCGAAAGAATATTCTTGAAAACATCTTAACTTATTAAACCAAAATTATAAGTTAGAAGAAAGACAAATGGGATCTATATGCAAAACCTCTACCAGACAAATATTTTAAGTAAAACCGAAGATATTTGTAGTTGTATAAAAGTCGCAGTTTTCATCATTCGTCGAGCTTGAAACCCGCAGCATTCATCTCGGAACAATGCCTATTTCACGCAGATTCCTCAATAAACGTAAGAGTTTATGTCGCAAGATAAAAAATAAGCTTCATTTTAAATATCTTACTATGGGCATATTTCAATTTAAAAAGAATATACGTGTACTTTTATAATAGCTGAGCTCCGACCCCGGACAGATCGATCGACGGAGCAGCTAACTTTCAGAAAAATGTTTATTTCCTGTAAATTTGTAAATAATCGTAAATTTTTTAAATGCCTTAAAAAAGATAGGAATATGAGACTCATTTTAAACACTTTATCATAGACATAATTAAAGTTCTAATGAAGATTCTTGTGTTTTAATAATTGCCGTGCTCCGACCCTCAAACAGACTGATCGACAGAGCAACTCTCTCTCAGACCAATTTTTATTTCAAGTAAATTCGTTAATATACACAAAAGTTTTATATATCTTAAGATAGATAGATATATAAGCTTAATTTTAAATACATTACAATAGACATTTAAAGTTCAAGTGAAAATACATGTTTTTATAGTGGCTTTCAGCAGCTTGTCGGGCATGGAGTGCAGACGCATACGCACTTGCCGATATATTGTGTAATTAACACAGATACGCCAATAAAACCAAAAATCTTATATGCCTCCAGAAAGACTGAGCTATAATCGTTATTATGAGTGCACCAAAGGAAATTTATCTTGGAGACCAAAGATAAAGCAATTTTAATTATGTTTCGACTCTCGCCCGGGCGGGAGATGAGGCGACTCTCGCCCGGGCGGGAGATGAGGCGACTCTCGCCCGGGCGGGAGATGAGGCGACTCTCGCCCGGGCGGGAGATGAGGCGACTCTCGCCCGGGCGGGAGATGAGGCGACTCTCGCCCGGGCGGGAGATGAGGCGACTCTCGCCCGGGCGGGAGATGAGGCGACTCTCGCCCGGGCGGGAGATGAGGCGACTCTCGCCCGGGCGGGAGTTGAGGCGACTCTCGCCCGGGCGGGAGATGTGGCGACTCTCGCCCGGGCGGGAGATGTGGCGACTCTCGCCCGGGCGGGAGATGTGGCGACTCTCGCCCGGGCGGGAGATGAGGCGACTCTCGCCCGGGCGGGAGATGAGGCGACTCTCGCCCGGGCGGGAGATGTGGCGACTCTCGCCCGGGCGGGAGATGTGGCGACTCTCGCCCGGGCGGGAGATGAGGCGACTCTCGCCCGGGCGGGAGATGAGGCGACTCTCGCCCCATCTATTAGAGATTGTCCACCTAAAGACCCAAAGCTACTCAAACCCTCCTAGCATTACGTAGGTAATGAAGTAATATGGTATATATACTCACTATAATGTTGGTGCTTGATGCAGAACATGAGAAAACATAATTTTACTCTGAAAAAATACATCTTTTCATAACAAAATAAGATGTAAATATGTAATATCAAAGGAAGTCGATGGTCCAAGCAACAATGTCGTGGAGGGACTTATCCAAGTTATATTGTTGTCTGGAAGTGTTTGCTGGCATATCAACCTTCTGTACACAGTGATCCAGTCGTCGCACTTCTCTGCTCAAATTATCGCAAATTTAATTTATGATAACAAGTAGAATGCGTATTTTTAATCAAATCTAACAATCTTTAACGTTTTCTGGCTAGTTATTTAAAAATGCATGGCTGGAAGTTAAATCAACTCCATAAAACAATATTTTTGTTATAGATAATAATCGTTATTTGTTGGTATGCGTTCGCTCCTTAAACTATCATGTACTGTACTTATGTAAAATCTCCCCGTTTCTTCGCACATGGAACACACAACCTTACAGGCTCTCTGATTTACTGTTTACGAGAGATTCACAAATAAAGCTTATGACTCTACATGTTATCAAAAAGGCAGTGACGAAGTCATTTTTGCGTTTTAATCACAGAGATTAGATCTTATTGAAATAGTAAAGATTCATATTTTAAAGAAGGTTTCTTGACCGTCGCTATCCTTATCGATAGGAACTAACTTGTTTTTTGTTTTTATTAACAAGCTTATGTATACACAGCAATGTGCTGCTACCCTACTCTAAATGAAAGATTAAACAGTGTGTATCAAAAACTAGCTATAAGTTCATCTAATATTCCCATCTCACAGGATGGTTAGTTATACATGAAATCAGGGGATAAAATACCAGTTTCAATACAAAAAAAATATCAACTCTTACTAACAATCAGGTAAGAACATAAAATGTAAGGCTGATCTATTAGCCTCCATTAGCAAAATCTGGGTATAGCATAAGAATATCTTCCAATATTCCTACGTGTATGAAGTAATTACAGAGCTCAAAGTATCTCATACCATTTTGTGTAAAGTCACTTTTAACAGGGCAATCACAGATATAGTGTTGGTGAGTATGTCCCAGCTCTTGTTCACATAGTTTACAATTAGAATGTTCACCATTGGGGCCATTCTTTACGTGCAACCACCTGCTATAGATATCGATATCCTAACCAAATTCTGGCAATTACAATGTCACACTGTCATTGTGACACTAGTGGATGTTTTATGCTGTCCGTTCATATAATTCTCGATTCTAAACATGTTTAGTTAGTTTAGTTCCTTTATTATGCACCCCATACCCATCTTGTGGGCGGTAGTGGAAAGGGTTACAGAGGCACAAACATATCATAGCTCTTTATACTCCTCCTTTCTGGCTTTTGTCTGTCAGTGACTGCTCTTCTGTCTTCTCTAATTACCTAAAATATTGCGAATATTGCAGGAGAGATTGGAATACCCATATCCAACTCAATTTCAGGCTTATCATGTGTAGTTTTAGCTGCCTTGTTTGTGTCATCAATCTGGACAACACCTATATGAGAAGGTATCCATACAAATGAGACTTTGAAACTCCTACTCTTTGCAATAATAATGTTTATAATAAATGTTATAACTACAACCTGCTGAAGATCAATGTTAATTTTATCTACATAATGTAATAAACGAAAAGTTTTCTGTCAACAGAAAGGCAGAAATATAAGCTACACTTTAAATACTTTGTCACAAATATATCTGAAGTGAGAGCGAAGATATATGTATTTGTATAGATATGATATTGTACAGTTACTTGATAGCTTACTCTAAGAATGTGAAGTCCTTCACACCAGCCAATAAATTGTGTAATATATTTCCATATATGCTAATTAACCTTAAAATCTATATTTCAGAAGGAAGGAAGATGTAGACGTTAATGTGACAACATTTCAAGATATTTCTCAAGTTAAATAATACCACCCTATCGCCGGTGTCCCGACACATGAAAACTACCTAGGTATCACTGGCCAGCCAGGCGGAGATCACAGGTTTCACAATACTGATAAATTATGTAACTCACAGAGATGCGTTGATAAACATTAATGTTTTATATTTTATTAAAAATACAGATATAAACTTTGTTTCATACGTTAAAAATAACTATTTCAGTAAATATAATATAAGCATATTATGTATTGTATATGCTGAATTATAAATGTACGTGTTATTAACACACATCCAGTGTGTTAATTTTATATAAACACAGTATACATCCAGTGTATATCATATAACAAAAGCAAACTAAGGTGGAGGACTTGAGCTGAATCCTGAACTCTTTGTTCCTATGTTTAAATACGACAGTTTTAAATTTCATGTAAAGTGATTTGTTAACAGTAACATTGTTGTATCACTGGAGTGTCTCAAGTGTAATATATTTATATTGACCTTATATCTAGGACTATTGCAATATACAGGGAAGAAAGAGATCAGCACCAGAAGGGTGTTGCACGAGCTAGCGATGGTGGTTTGAAATGGCAGGGAATTCTCGTTATCCTGTTGACCCTTAATGTGTTCAAGCTCCTGGAAGACGATGTGCTGACCGCTCACCTACGCTTTGGGGTGTGTGAAAATGATATGGCTAAAGCACTGGATTCCCGGAAGATCTGATTCGTCACTTACGGAAAATGCAGAAGACTGGTGTTTACAGTGATATAGAAATATTAACTAGTGACGGTATTAGATTCCCAGCTCACTGCGCAATACTGCAACCCATCCTCGACTCAAGTCCATTACATCCATCGTTCGACCCCTCAGACGCATTCATAAATTTTTACATGCTATTCATTCAAAACGGAAATTCTCAAATATTAATTTATATTAAAATATATTAACATTGTGCAAATATAGGCATAGGTTAGGTAAGATTTTTAGGTTCTGTTGGTGATTATTTGTATTTTTAGTCCGTGGGTGAAGCATTTACTTCACTAATGCACTAATTAATTCAAAAATGAAAGTCAACTTTGATATCAAATCAGCTGTCAGGATAGATGAAAACAGTCCCTGTAGAACAAGGCAAATGCTCTTCATCTCTATAATCCCGCTGCTAAGTATAACCTCATCCAAACAGCAGCTCGCAAAAATCAAACTTCTGTCAATGAGTGCCTTACAAAGCAGCGTAGATCCCTCCTCCACAGGCTGCATATAATTCGCAAACAAACCCAAATCTTATAAAACAGTGTTACACTGGGAATGGAACGATCATTGTAAAGAAAGAAAAGAACAGTCAAGAAAAAAGTGTTAACAACACCTAACGAATTTCTTTAATGACTGACGTAACTGAAAACCAGCATTCTTCCAATATCATTACTGAAATCTCATATCTAATATCAAACCAGACCAATATCAAGTCTACCTATACTTTCAAAAATTTGAAAAAAATTATTTGCAAACAGCTTGACTCCTACTTTGTAAAACAACTTATTCAAGTCCCTGCCAGTTTGGCTTCCATTCCCAAAAAGAGTACCAATGATGCCATTATTAGTCTGCGAGAGTCTGGCCCTAGCTTCGGTACGGGGCGGACGTGTTGAATCGGCGCTCCAGCAGTTGGTGGTGTTTGCCCGTTTCGGCTTGTTGGGGGCGGGTGTGTCTCTGCTCGCCTGTGCTGACGTGGCGTTCCGATGGGGGTCCCTCTACCCCCTGTCGTCCGGGCTCAGTCTGTGGGACTAGAGTTCTCTGTGCGGGCTGGTTACAGGGAGATTGCCCTGGCTTGTGAAATGCTCTCTGTCCCTGTGTTTGCGATTTATGGGGTCGAGTTGGTTATGGCCCGTAGGGCAATTGTGAAGTTATCAGAGGAGGTGGCGTATCGCGATTTTCTCCGGCGATACGAGGGGCGGACACTGCCTCTGCCGGATGGTGCGGGCACTGTAACACTCTCTCGGATAGAAGTGGTGCATTTACTTACATCAGTGTGCATGGGGCTCCCTTGGAGTTTCCAGAGGCTCTGCTACGGCGGTATTTCGGCCGGTTTGGCGCAGTTGTTAGTGTGAGTGAACGTGGTGTCTTCTAGTCCTCTTAAGGGTGTGAGGTCTAACATTTGCACCCTGGGCATGAGACTCCGGACGGATATTCCGTCCTCTGTGCGCCTTATGGGGTACAACGTTCGGGTGTTTTACGCCCGTCAGCCGCGGACGTGTTATCGTTGTGGTCTTTTGGGCCATCAGGCAGCTGACTGTTCTGCGCCTCCTGTTGCCCCAGTGAATCTCTTCAGTGAGGAGGATTTTCCGCCCCTTCCTGTGGGGGATGATTCGGTGGGTATGGACGTCTCTTCGGCTGAGGAGGTGCCCTCTGTAGCAGCTGTTGCTCCGCCTGTTGCGCCCCCTGTTGTTGCCGCATCTCCTCCGGAGGTTGGGTCCTCGCCTAGTGCCCCGGCTGGTGTCCCTGAGCCTCTTCCGCCTGCCGTTTGCTCGGACCACTCGTCTTCCAGTTCTTCCTCTGCTGTGTTTGTCCCGGCTGTGCTGGGAGCTGAGGTGGATCCGGCATTCCCTCCTGTGCCTGGCCTGGTGCCCCGTGTGGTTGAGGAGGCTGCCGTGCGTCGGTTCGCTCGGTTGATGCTGTGCGGGTCACTGAGTCTGCCTCCGGGTCTGATGATGTGCGGCTCGAGCCTAAGCGTTCCCGGCGTTCTTCTGCGTGGGCTGAAGTTGGCGAATTCGACGAGTGTCGTCCTTCCGTTGACGGTGGGGTGGCTCCGGATGTGGTGCACACTACGGTGGTGGCGGAGGTACACTTGCCTGAGGATGCCGGTGCCGGCGTTTCGGCCTCAACTTCTGGTCCGGTGTCCGAGGGTCCTGCTTCAGGTGCGTTGCTGCGTCGGATGGCTCCGGTTCTTCGTGGGCGGTGGTTCCCCCTGCTGTAGTTGGTGGTGAGCGGGGTGGCCTGGTGGTGATGTTGAGAAAGGATGCTCGCTCTGGATGTTCTGTGGCCCCTTCCTCGTTACCCGTTTCCTCGGCTGCGGTCTTGCCGCCTCTTCCGTTTCCTGCAGTCCCTTCCGTGTCTCCTGCGGTATCCGTGGAAGTGCTCTCGTCTCAGCGTCCGGCCCCTGCTCCGATGGCGAAGGCGTGGCAGGCTCGGCGACCCTCGTCCGCTTCTCCGGTGTCTGCTTCCTCGAAGGGCGTGGTTGGCGTTCCCCAGCCTCGTTATGCGACTTGCGTCAGTGACCTTAGGCGTTGGCCGATGCCGCCAGATATAGATGCTCTCGAGTTTATGATACCCGCTCGAGAGCGGGGGATCAAAAACCCTACTGACCTTGAAGATCTAGTCTGGGAAGCTTACAAGGCGAAATATCCTCGTGATCTTTTCCCGGAGAAGTACATTTCTCACGAGGTTCCTCGCAAGTGATTTCTATGTATTTTGTGTTGCCTGGTTGTGAGGTGTGTATGTGAGTGGGTGGGGTGGGTATTGTTTCCCGGTTCCTGCGTGCTCCGGTTTGTATTGTGGGTTTTCTTGTATGGATGTCGTGTGCGCTTGTTTGTCATATTGTGTGCCCTTCAGGCTGTTGGGGTGTGCTCTTTGTTATGTGTGCATTATGTGTTTGAGAGGTTAGACTTGTTTTGTATGTTTCTCGCCTCTGTTTCCC
The DNA here is from genome assembly GCF_040958095.1 of Procambarus clarkii. Classification (NCBI taxonomy): domain Eukaryota; kingdom Metazoa; phylum Arthropoda; class Malacostraca; order Decapoda; family Cambaridae; genus Procambarus; species Procambarus clarkii. Next base: position 6,769,694 of record NC_091182.1, on the reverse strand, counting down.
TTATGTTTGTATTACGCTGTGTTTATATTTGTGTTATGTTTGTATATGCATTTTTGTTTTGTGATCAGCCCTTCTGGCTGATCTTCTCTTGATTTGTTCCTTTGTCATTGTACATATGTGTGCTTTGTACTTTTGTTCTATGTTATATTTGTTCTGTTTTTATTGTACATTATACGCATGCTTGCATGTAAAAATAAAAATAAAAAAAAATAAAAAAATTATTAGTCTGCTTAATATAATTTGCACATCCTTTAACAAATATGAGTTCCAACTGGCCTCTTTATTGACCTGAGAAAGGCCTTTGATTATGTAAATCATAACTACCTCTTACTTATACTTCACCACTATGGTATTCGAGGCCTTGCTCTGGACTATTTTCGTTCCAATCTCGGTGACCAATATATATCACCAATATATATATATATGGCACAACTCTCCTAAACACGAGAGTCAAGTATACAACTTTAGAACACTTTCCCACCAGGAGACTCGAACCCTAGCCAGCACAGAAGCCTTCCAGCAACTGGCATAACAGGTACGCCTTAACCCTCTCCACCACCTGCTCAGACCCTTAAAAGAGATGGTAATTTCGGAGTATTTAAATACCACAAAGATCAACACCTCCCAAGAGCACCAGAGCAAGTGAGGGGTCATTTAGACGTTAATTTCATCAAGTCCCTGTTAATATGGGAAGACACAGTGTCTCTGCTTAAGGCACAACTCTCCTAAACACGAGAGTCAAGTATACAACTTTAGAACACTTTCCCACCAGGAGACTCGAACCCTAGCCAGCACAGAAGCCTTCCAGCAACTGGCATAACAGGTACGCCTTAACCCTCTCCACCACCTGCTCAGACCCTTAAAAGAGATGGTAATTTCGGAGTATTTAAATACCACAAAGATCAACACCTCCCAAGAGCACCAGAGCAAGTGAGGGGTCATTTAGACGTTAATTTCATCAAGTCCCTGTTAATATGGGAAGACACAGTGTCTCTGCTTAAGGCACAACTCTCCTAAACACGAGAGTCAAGTATACAACTTTAGAACACTTTCCCACCAGGAGACTCGAACCCTAGCCAGCACAGAAGCCTTCCAGCAACTGGCATAACAGGTACGCCTTAACCCTCTCCACCACCTGCTCAGACCCTTAAAAGAGATGGTAATTTCGGAGTATTTAAATACCACAAAGATCAACACCTCCCAAGAGCACCAGAGCAAGTGAGGGGTCATTTAGACGTTAATTTCATCAAGTCCCTGTTAATATGGGAAGACACAGTGTCTCTGCTTAAGGCACAACTCTCCTAAACACGAGAGTCAAGTATACAACTTTAGAACACTTTCCCACCAGGAGACTCGAACCCTAGCCAGCACAGAAGCCTTCCAGCAACTGGCATAACAGGTATGCCTTAACCCTCTCCACCACCTGCTCAGACCCTTAAAAGAGATGGTAATTTCGGAGTATTTAAATACCACAAAGATCAACACCTCCCAAGAGCACCAGAGCAAGTGAGGGGTCATTTAGACGTTAATTTCATCAAGTCCCTGTTAATATGGGAAAACACAGTGTCTCTGCTTAAGGCACAACTCTCCTAAACACGAGAGTCAAGTATACAACTTTAGAACACTTTCCCACCAGGAGACTCGAACCCTAGCCAGCACAGAAGCCTTCCAGCAACTGGCATAACAGGTACGCCTTAACCCTCTCCACCACCTGCTCAGACCCTTAAAAGAGATGGTAATTTCGGAGTATTTAAATACCACAAAGATCAACACCTCCCAAGAGCACCAGAGCAAGTGAGGGGTCATTTAGACGTTAATTTCATCAAGTCCCTGTTAATATGGGAAGACACAGTGTCTCTGCTTAAGGCACAACTCTCCTAAACACGAGAGTCAAGTATACAACTTTAGAACACTTTCCCACCAGGAGACTCGAACCCTAGCCAGCACAGAAGCCTTCCAGCAACTGGCATAACAGGTACGCCTTAACCCTCTCCACCACCTGCTCAGACCCTTAAAAGAGATGGTAATTTCGGAGTATTTAAATACCACAAAGATCAACACCTCCCAAGAGCACCAGAGCAAGTGAGGGGTCATTTAGACGTTAATTTCATCAAGTCCCTGTTAATATGATGAGTTAATATGGTTAAGGCGTACCTGTTATGCCAGTTGCTGGAAGGCTTCTGTGCTGGCTAGGGTTCGAGTCTCCTGGTGAGAAAGTGTTCTAAAGTTGTATACTTGACTCTCGTGTTTAGGAGAGTTGTGCCTTAAGCAGAGACACTGTGTCTTCCCATATTAACAGGGACTTGATGAAATTAACGTCTAAATGACCCCTCACTTGCTCTGGTGCTCTTGGGAGGTGTTGATCTTTGTGGTATTTAAATACTCCGAAATTACCATCTCTTTTAAGGGTCTGAGCAGGTGGTGGAGAGGGTTAAGGCGTACCTGTTATGCCAGTTGCTGGAAGGCTTCTGTGCTGGCTAGGGTTCGAGTCTCCTGGTGGGAAAGTGTTCTAAAGTTGTATACTTGACTCTCGTGTTTAGGAGAGTTGTGCCTTAAGCAGAGACACTGTGTCTTCCCATATTAACAGGGACTTGATGAAATTAACGTCTAAATGACCCCTCACTTGCTCTGGTGCTCTTGGGAGGTGTTGATCTTTGTGGTATTTAAATACTCCGAAATTACCATCTCTTTTAAGGGTCTGAGCAGGTGGTGGAGAGGGTTAAGGCATACCTGTTATGCCAGTTGCTGGAAGGCTTCTGTGCTGGCTAGGGTTCGAGTCTCCTGGTGGGAAAGTGTTCTAAAGTTGTATACTTGACTCTCGTGTTTAGGAGAGTTGTGCCTTAAGCAGAGACACTGTGTCTTCCCATATTAACAGGGACTTGATGAAATTAACGTCTAAATGACCCCTCACTTGCTCTGGTGCTCTTGGGAGGTGTTGATCTTTGTGGTATTTAAATACTCCGAAATTACCATCTCTTTTAAGGGTCTGAGCAGGTGGTGGAGAGGGTTAAGGCGTACCTGTTATGCCAGTTGCTGGAAGGCTTCTGTGCTGGCTAGGGTTCGAGTCTCCTGGTGGGAAACTGTTCTAAAGTTGTATACTTGACTCTCGTGTTTAGGAGAGTTGTGCCTTAAGCAGAGACACTGTGTCTTCCCATATTAACAGGGACTTGATGAAATTAACGTCTAAATGACCCCTCACTTGCTCTGGTGCTCTTGGGAGGTGTTGATCTTTGTGGTATTTAAATACTCCGAAATTACCATCTCTTTTAAGGGTCTGAGCAGGTGGTGGAGAGGGTTAAGGCGTACCTGTTATGCCAGTTGCTGGAAGGCTTCTGTGCTGGCTAGGGTTCGAGTCTCCTGGTGGGAAAGTGTTCTAAAGTTGTATACTTGACTCTCGTGTTTAGGAGAGTTGTGCCTTAAGCAGAGACACTGTGTCTTCCCATATTAACAGGGACTTGATGAAATTAACGTCTAAATGACCCCTCACTTGCTCTGGTGCTCTTGGGAGGTGTTGATCTTTGTGGTATTTAAATACTCCGAAATTACCATCTCTTTTAAGGGTCTGAGCAGGTGGTGGAGAGGGTTAAGGCGTACCTGTTATGCCAGTTGCTGGAAGGCTTCTGTGCTGGCTAGGGTTCGAGTCTCCTGGTGGGAAAGTGTTCTAAAGTTGTATATATATATATATATATATATATATATATATATATATATATATATATATATATATATATATATATATATATATATATAGTCATCAATAGCATATCGTCCCCAATTCTCTCATTGACACTAGGGGTGCCATAGGGGTATCACAGGGCAGCATTTTGTATCTTCTATTTCTTATATACATTAATGATTTGCCAAATATTTATAACATTCTTAAACCAATAGTATTTGCTGACGATACTACCTTCATCTATTCTGACCCCAACCCCCCCACACTAAACATTATTGTCAACAGTGAATTAAAAAAGGCCACTCGGTGATGTCAAGCAACAAACTTACACTAAACATGGAAATGACCTACATTTAATTTGGTAGTAAATCATCAAATCAGACTCGACTTCAGATAGACAATGTCAACATTACCAATAAAAATTAAGGGAGGTTCCTTGGCCTATCCATAGTCAACAGACTGAACTTCAGCACCAGCACCCACATACAACACATTGCCAAAAGAGTTTAAAAAAAGGTCGGTATATTTTCTAAAATCGGATATTATGTTCCCCACTCTGCTCTCCTCATTATACTATGCCCTAATCTATCCCTATCTTATTAATTGTATCTGTGCATGGGGTTCAATCACTCCAAATTACCTCAAGTCTTGACGTGTATGAGAGCAAAGTCTTTGTTCTACTTCCCTGTCTTATTATCACAAGTGAATAAGTATGTAAAGTCTTGTTCCACCTGTCAGACGAAAAGGTGCCCCAAAGGTACAGGCCCCACTCCAAGAGTTTCTTGAAATTTGAATCTCTAGATAGGGTAGGTGCGGACTTAATTGATTTGCACAGTAGTTACTCAGGCAATAGGTATGCTCTTGTGTTAGTGGACCATTTGTCCAGGTATACAATCTTGGTAGCACTTCCCCATAAGGACCCTTAGACACTAGCTGATGCATTTTTATGTAGATTCGTAACTGTGTTTGGACCTAAAATTTTAGTGTGAATTTGTGAATAAGATTTTTCAAGAAGAATGTCTGATCTTAGAAACCACACTCCATACCACCCTCAGGCGAACGGCATGGTAGAACGAACCAACTGTACACTAAAATACGTGCTTGCTATTCTGGCAAAGAGAGACCCAGCCTCATGGGATGAACAGTTACCTTATGTACAGTTTTCATTGAACACAGTGGTGCATCAGTCGATTAATACTCAGCCACTCTTACTGTTCACTGGCCATTCATGTAACTATGCATCAGGCTTGCAATGTTAACTTCGGAGAGGATTATCCTTCAGAATTTCTCATTAAAATTAAAAATGCCTGGAGAGTAGCCGCCGAGGCGTCCAGTCAAGCGCTTATTCAGTATGCTCACTATTATGATAGGCAGGTGCGACCATTGGTACTAAAAGAGGGAAGTTTAGTAATGAGACTGAACGAAAGGGCCCCCGCAAATCCTTGAAAAAAATTAGCAGCCAAATGTCAGGGTCAGTATAGAATTTAGAAAATTAGGCCCGGTAAATTTTATAATTAAGGGCACCTTCGATGACCAGACAAACAACAATTCATATTAAACAAATGGGGGCATTTAATAGTATTTTAAAAGTTGTTCAATGTCAACCAATATTTTTTGACAAGTTTTATATGAAAAAGGCTGCAATTGTTTCAAGTTTTAGTGCTGCAGCCCAAATAGAAAGGGAGATTTTTAATTTTTATTTTTCAACGAATTTTACACATTTGAAGTTTAAATTTACAACCACACCTGCCAGATATAATCATTCTGTGACACTTTTCTGACACATTAGCATATAATAAAGGATCTCAAGTTGGGGATTTTCCAAAAATCTTTAGTTTTCCTAATACAAATAGTCAAAGTTCCACCAAAAATTATGCAAATATATCATGTTTATTGTTATTTATAAAATCAATAAATGAACTTAGGAAAAAATGCTTTCTCAGGATTTTAGAGAAACTTTACATACAAGGTGCAAGTTTCCTGTAAATTGAATAAAAAATGAAAGATATTTGAACGTTTGTGTTACTTGAAAATAATTAAGAAAAAATAAAGTCTAAGGTGTTACCATCTGTGACTTGAGGTTGACATCAACCAGTTTCCTAAAAAATTGGCACCCTTACACATAGGCTTAAATGCAGTCAGGCGTACAAGTTCATGCAAATCACCCGATAAGCAAGAGAAAATTAAAAAAAAAAAAAATATCTACATTTTTTTAATAAAACTAATTATAATATTTTTTAAATATGCTATTGTGATAGCTGAGAGAGACATGATTTCAGTTGTCACTTTTATTTGATAATCGTTTTTGACCACTTTGGATTAATTGACTTTTTCTCCCTTCCTATTTATGCTACGATGCTGAGACTTGAACCAGATGAAGCTTTTCATATACAACTCGTCAAAAAAGGTTGATTAAAATCAAAACAGTTTTCATTTATTGCATATTTGGATCAAAAACCATTCAAATTCTCCCTAAAGTCATACAATGCCAGGGAGGAATTTGGAATTGCTTTCAGTAATTCCCTTGCCTGACCCCGTTGAGGAGTATGACCCTCTTTCAACCCTCATTTGCAGTCGGGTTAAACCTTGTCACCCTATGACAAGGTCACGTGCAAACCTGGCAGGTTCTAATAAACTTACTGTATGGTTTAGTCAATTATTTTAGAACTAGTTTAATTTTTTTTAGAAGGCAATGAATAAAGACGCTCGTGTGTTTGTACTTTGGGAGGAGTATGTAACCTCCCTGAAATTGGGAGCTGTGCATTTCCAACCCCTGTGTGAGATCCATGCTTCCATCAGTCCTGTAGTTGTGTCTTTCAACTCCATGCCTAACTGTACCCAGCCTCCTCGTCCCATAGAGCCAACCACACGTTGAATAACGGAGATCAGTGGAACGGTGTTTATGCTGTTCCTTCAGGCAGGGGGTGCCAGATGGTCTGGATCCTGGACAGAGGGGGGGGGGGGGAACGCTACAACCCCCCCCTCCCCAACCCCCACCCCTCCCTCTCAGAGGTGATCTCAGAAGTTAACTGGCCGAAGCCTCATCCAAATAAGGTTGTTCGAAGTATGCTCTCATTAGGAGAGCTGGTTCTAGACATCAACGAGTAATTATGATGGCCGTCGCCTTACTGATGTCATCAGAGCATGCCCAACCTAGCTGTATCAACAAAGGCCGATGTTGGACCGGAAGTGGAAGATGTATAGTCGACGAGGAGTGTAAGCCAGCGGCCAGAATATGCAAGGTTCTTCTCTGGTTGTCGAGGAAGCCACGTCTGCTGAAGGAGCAACATGAGTAACGAAGTGATCACAGAGGAACGGCACGATCCCTGTAGAGGGTGCTTAACCCGCCAATAAAGTGGCACATTGCACGTCTTTAGGGCTAAAGTTAAGTGTTTGATGGGAAAACGAAGAAAGTCGTTAAGGCCTAGTATTCTGTGATGAAGACATCAGCGGATGGGAACTTAGAGCTGTAGTTAGCAACTACTCATCTCTCACCACGCCAACACCGCCTCAACGCCTATAATTGCTCACTTCTATAGCAAGACCTCGTTGGTGTCAACGTCCCAGCACTTCGGTCAAGACAATATCAAGATTGCAAAGTAAACTAAAAGATGATGTAAACCTTGAAGGTTGTTGAATCCTGAGGACTGTTTGGCAGACTGCCACTGCTGAATGGACAGTTGGGACTAATATTGTTATTAAAAGCAGGATTTTATACTTAAAGCCTAGATTATAATTGTACTTAGGATAGGTTAGATTTTGTTTAAAGGAAATAAATTTTTCTGTCTGGAGGACCAGTCTGGGATAAGACAATCATGTTTAACGTACACATGGTTTTGTCTTAACTCTGGGGAAAGAGATGTGACAGTTGAGGTGACTTGAGTAGAGACTTGGGATAGTATTTGACTTACGAAACCTCGCCTCGAGTAGTTCAAAAGTAGGAAGGCTATCCCTTGTTACCAGATTCAAATCCGTCCAATCAAGGAAAAATTGGGGATGAACGGGTAGAAAAGCTTGTTACGAAGGAGGGAAGGGGTTACGGGCTATTCATGCCTGTGCCACCTCTTGGATGGCTTAACCACTGTGATGCGTCGAGTTTATATTGACATTCCCCCTGTGCTAATAAAATCAAGTGTTCCCCAATTTTTTTTTCTTTGTAAAGTTATATATTCCCTTCCCTGAACATGTCTATGTAAAAATAAATAAATTTCACTTTGGCTGTGGGGATGTGGACAAGGTGTGCTGTGACGTCATCACGGGCTGGTCGCCCGGGCCATTCAAGTACCACAAGTTGTCACAAATATGTTTCCAATTATTTGTGCCATGTATTTCCAATGCTTTTTTTTTGTCATATACAATGCATATTTGTGTCCTTTACAATATGTTTACAGTAGAATGTTCATTATGTTCCATGGAACTGTGATTCATATATCAGTAACGTGTCCACAATAAATGTTTATTGCAATATTACTTGTTAAAAATTCACTAAAATTACAATATGTACAGTTTCACGCACTATTTACACATTATCACACAATATTACACACAGTACTTCGGAAGTGAGTAATAATCAACGAAGTAGTCCATGGTACATAGCGGGATCTTGCTCTCGTTGCACCAGGTACAGATAGATTTTCGCTTCCTGTTTCTTCGTTCTGTGTGCTTGCAAATAACGTGCTCATGTACACCCTTGGTTTTAGTACTTGTAGGTGGTATGTAGCCAAGCTTGTAAATCATAAGGTAGTATTGAAAGGATTATAGGAAAAGATCAATTTCTAAGGTAGTTTTGAAAAGATCGCTTTGTAAGGTGCCACACAGGAAGAGATTCAGCCAACCTCTAAGAGTGTCAATCAATCTAGAAGAGATTCAGGAATTCTGAAAGGGATTCAGCTGTTCTTGTAAATATCTATGGAAAACACCACCATGGAAGCCGCTCACACTGTTCATCTGTGCTACTTGTATCAGATGCATCATCACTGAACGCAGAAAACGATTCATCTATGTATCATCTATATAAACTGGAGATGGCATAGGTGGGCAAGGGTGGAACTCAGAGCTATGTAGCGAGTAAACTTGTACTCGCTCCATTATCTCATCTTAATTGCATAACTAATTAGCAAGAAATACACAAGCTGTAATCCTATCCCTATTTACAGGTAATGGTTTTTCCACCCTCCTATCTTATTGTGAGGTGTAGTCACCGTATATAAACAAGCGATTTGAGTATAGCAAAGCAGTACAATTTCCATTCAAGAATGTAGCACTCTGCGTAGGCAGTTCTAATCGTTTCCAAGACGCTACAGCTTCGACACAGAACAGGCAGCAGACCAGGACCGCATCCAGCTACAACGCTCTCCCACATAGAGCTCCGCGACTCCTGCCACTCAGCTTCCTGCTCTGCTCCAAGCTCCGTCTCAACGTCTAAGACACTGCTGTATCCAGGACTACTAAATAAATATGAAACTCACTAAACACTATCTAATCTACCCAACAACGTAACATAATCGTACGTTACAGCTACAACTGGATATGCTCGCTGTATCGTCCTCATAGGTGCTGTATTACTTGCATCTGACCTTTGTGTTAGGTCTGTATTGCACATAGCTTCACCAATATCATGACCCTTATTTTCTTCAAATACTAAGGTCTTAATTTCACCGACAGTGCGATCTTCCAACAATGCATCAGACAGGTGTTTGGGAGCCAGAGGCGCGTGCGGCAGCCATGGTTGCTCACTTAGTACTAACCCAGCCAGCAGCCCTAGGGCATTCTGGGAATTTTTTCCAAGATGGCTGCCTCTCAATGGAGGCCTTAAGAGTCCATTTCGTACCCAACCTACCGCTCACATATTTTGAATGGGTACGAAAAATCAAAAAGAGTTCTCTCAGTTGGCACAGTCCAGTGGTTAATCTTCATCAATTAGTCAAGGGAAGGGGAGTTGTGTTCTGGGTCTCGGACAGACAGTAGTCTGGGGTGTAGTTCGGCATCACAGGGGAAGAGAGACTGATGATCTGGTGTCTACATGGAAGCTTCATCACTGCTGTAAGTCGGAAATCCGAAACGCGCGCGCGCACGCACAAACACGAGTTCCCCCATAAAGAAAAAAAGTGGGTAATTCTGTGACATCATACAACAAGACGTATATTTATATATCTCATCTCCTTTTAAACTTCAGTCTAATATTTAAACTTAATAAAGTGTTCACTAGGATTGAATATAATTGAAAACAAAAAGAATACATTTTAACTATTCCTTAATCATAAATAGAGCAACCAAATATTTTAGGACGGCTCCCCTAGAGGCGTCGTCAAGTACGCCGTAGAATCATAACAAAACACGCTGTAGAGGTGGCTCCTTCCATATAAGCTGGTATAACTCGATAGACACCCAGATTACGTGTCAACAGTCGAGCAAAAACCACAACAGCACCTCTACAACCACAGGAACACCAGTATCCATCTTACCAAGTATTTTGTGTATATTTTGGCCATTTATAACAAATAGGTTAGGCTGTGGGATAAAAATCCCTAACACGTACGTACTCTACATTATACATCCCTCTTATTACAAGTGTGACGGGAAAGTGTTAAGAGTGGAGATGTTCGGCAGTCCTCCAATGGCAAGTGTCAATGCCTAGTCACAATTACAAAAAAATGATAGACTGCTTGCCTGTGGTGAAGTAAGGGAAGACACGCAAAACACAAAGTATGAACAATGAAACTTTAATTAATATAGAAAACAAGTTATAAACAAAGACAATCCCTTGGCAATGTACAGTGCAAACGAACAAGTCAAAAACAATATAACAAATGAATAATAGGGATGAAGTTACTCTACAATAATATAAAGTTCAAGGTGAAAAATAATCAGGTGCTGAGAATATGGCGCTAGCTGCGAGACATCCACCTGATACAGCATTTATCATTTGGTTGTTCACGGCTTGAGAGCACAAGGATATTCTGACTTCAATGGCTGGATCAAGCCCAGACATCGACTCGGGTAGAGGGCGCTGAGGTGCAATGTGCAGGTGTGCAGTCTGCGAGTCACCAATCAGGAGCAGGCAGGCTGGGAAGGGTAGTTGGCTGGTTGATGACAAGCCGGCGTGGAGGGAGTGGAGTAGGGGGTGAGTCTTGGGTACGTTTTGCCTCCTGGTCAAAACGTTTTGTGCTACTGGTAGATGTATCTTGAAGGTAGCATCTTATTCTTGTATAATATACGTAACTTCATGTAGAGAAGAGCCGGCTCAATCTCTCTTGAAAGAGATTATCGTCACACAAGTCATACCTGTAACTTAATATGTTAATGTGCTTTTACCTTTGTTAAACATTTAAATATCCCAAACAGGTAATTGTGAAGGAAGAGACTGAAGCAGACAGTTGGCTCCCAACATAATGTTTAACCCCGTTGTACACCAACCTTGCAGGCCTCCCGATAGCTGCCATTACGTGGTACTCTGAGGCACAGGGCCACACCCTAATCTGATGCTACAATTACACAGCCTTAGCAGGTCACAACTACAGTGTCAGATAAGGTCTTTTTATGTTAAAATAGGGTAGTATAGTAGTAGATATAGTTAATTTAATTATGTATACTACTTTAAGTATAACAGTAGATTAGACCACCATGTGGGGTATGATTTATAATTTTCATATTAAAGACTAGGTAAACAATTTGTGGTTTATGAAGAATCCACTTCAAAAGTGGTTTAAGCTACAAATTGGCCCCTTCCCCCCACAACTGAGTGTGACAAGTTCTAGCAGCTGAATCAGAATATACACGGTCCACTAACCAACCAACCAAGAACTAACTCAGAAGAAAAATAATATAATATTAAAGTAAAAAAAAAAAAAAAAAAGTAAATATTTAATATTAAAAAAAAAGACAATAAAACCTGCTAGGATTTTCCCTCATACGTTATGGTCCTCAACAAACCGGATAGAACATATAAAAATTAGTGCAATATTTACACTATTTACATCAACACTAATTATAGCAGGAAGACACTTGTATATTTTTGTAGCCTAACTTTCTCAATATCTGCTAACAGTGAACAGAACTTACAACAAGCACTATTATTGTTCTGAGGCCTGAATGAAAAGAACAATTGTGCTTTTTCATTACAAGAGGTTGATAAGAGGCTAATTTACCCATAAATGTACCCACCAGGTGAAGTCCAAATAAAGAGAAGACGAGCAGAGAAAGATCAAACCTAGAAAGGGTGCGAGTGCAGGAGTCAACAGGAGTGAGCTCATCAGAATGTAAGAGACAGAAGAAGAGAGGACAAATGGTTCAAGGCGGTGGCCCCAGGTGTTCATCAGAATATCTCCCTAGCCTTCAAACCGCTACGAGCCCAAATGGATTTAACACCCACAGGCGCAACAACAAAAAAATCCAAAAAATTCTTTGTCTTATTAGAAGTGTTCATTTTTGTTCCCTGATCACGGAAAAAAAAAATCGCAAGTGGTATATTTTAGCCGCAATAGGGTAGGGAAGTCTGGCAAATAAGGGGCGATGACAGAGCCTTCGCCAGACGAGGTCTACTCCGCTCGAGCTGTCAGGTGGCAGTTGCCACAAATATATTATTACCTAATTAATTCAATGTCTGATTGATTTTTTTTAGTTTTTTTTGCAGTAATATTATTCAATGCAGTGAATTGTGATATATTTGTATAATAAAATGTGTGAATATTATAGTGTGTGTTGGTGTTGTCGTCGTTGATCCTTCTCTACGGACAACCCAACCCAGAACTCGGTAGAATGCTTATACCTCTCTAGGAGATCACACTAGGCGATTCTGGCCCTTGGAGAGGGGCTCAACGTCACACATTTAGGGGATGCGGCTCCAACACTTAGCCTCGTTGTCACGTGCACACACCCACTCGAGCCGCTGTGACTCCCCACTCTCTCCTTAGGTGATATGATCTCCTCAATCCCCCTTTTACTTATTAGTATTACCTTCTACCCTGTCCACAGCAGTGGTTCTTGGTTCTTTCTCTCTCTCTCTCCTTCTGTACTATTTCATGGGAAGCCTCACTAGGACAAGGTCACATACCAGCAAATTTGAATACATTTACTGGACAGAGCACATACACAAAACATACACACATAATAATAATGAATCCTATCCTCTATAATATTACAATCAGGTTGCTCTCCAACACCATCAGAACTATCAGTTTACCAAGTGGTATCCTATCTTCTGATTCACCACCTGATACTATCAACCTCCTCAAGTAGATCAAGTCTACATACACCGTTGCACCATCAGCAAGAGAATATATATATGTATCTATAAATGTGTACAAAGAAAACCAGCATTTGAATGCAATAACATATATCAGTATAAATGTTCATTGATACACAACAATGATCAATCGATCACTATCAGTCCTAGAACACATACATCTGTAGGTAATCCAGCCTACGATTGTAACTCTAAACTTAAGTATAAAACACTCCTTGACATAAGAATGCCAACAATCACTCACCTCTCACTGCGTCTTGCACGCTAATGACAACCAAACACTATCAACTCCCTACAAGTAATCCACCAGAACTTCCCTTCCACCTCTGGAAGTTCACTACCCTGATATCTTCAGGTTCTTCCGGGCTTCACTACCAGGATCCTCTGCAGCTCCTCCAGGCTGCTATCATGAAGTTTCCTTGAGCAACTACGGTGCTTCACCCTTCTGCTAGGGTCCTCCACAACTCTCTTGGCTGCTACACCATGAAGTTCCCTCGAGCAACTATGGTGCTTCACCACCTCTACAGAAGCACGTGACACTCCTCTTCACTGCTTCTCCTCACAGCTCGAGGTCCTCTGTTCCACTACCTTGGAGTCTCATCAACTACTCCTTCTGTGCTGGCTTCGAAGTTCTCAGCAACTTCTTCCCCAAAGACAAACCACAGATTGTCTAGTCGAGGGCGCTCCTCCCTCTGACGAAGCTTGGTCAGGGCGCTGCCACGGTCCACGATAATGCCTCTGGGCGGTTTAATACTCTCCTCGTCGACCAGGACTTGAGACCACAACGTTCCCAGCTCGATTCTACAGCTGGCACGTCTGCACACTTCTCTTCTCTTCGAGATATATCACTAGGGGGGTTCCCTTCTGACGGGAGCTCAACGGAGCGCGGCTTTCCCCCTGCGATGTCTGACCTCAAGTGAGGTCAAAGCCCTCCAGAAGCGAGCCTTACGCCTCCAGCAAAATGTCCACATCTCCTAGCCAGTCATTTATCTGTTTTCTTCTTCAATGCCCATAATCTTAAATTGTTCATCATATCCAACCAGCTATTTTACATGTGTTATCACCTCTATATTTCTTAGACCTTCTGGTTAGGTCAGACTTGATAGAATAATTCTCAAAGGGGAGACTCGTTTTTCGGCTACCTGGGATCATAACAGTGAACCATCGCTGTACTCAAAATTATGGCGTGCATATTAGTGATTCAATTATTATGTTCATAAAACAATAAACAGTTTTGCTGTTGTCTTTTTTGTTGTTTGTACACTATACACACAGGTTATATATAAGTATTTGCATGTTTTGTTCACCATAACGAACCACTAAATTGGTCTTGTGAGTAAAAAAGCAACGAGGAGTGACCGCCATACACCAGCCAGCCACTCGCTGCCACTCCCTCCCTCAACACCAACCTCACTCGCCCTCATTCTCCTCCCACAATACTGTTTATGCATTTATTCACTATACACAGACGTTATACAAGTATTTACATGTTTTGTTCACCATGACTGTACATCTAAGCTTGTATGGTGAGTACACACACTCAGACATAGCTACTCTCACAGTCAGCTGGTGGCAGCCGCCCTCAAGGCCAGACGCAAATATTTCTCCTCCAACAATATTGTTTGTGGTGTTATTATGCTACACACACACATTTTATATAAGTATCTACATGTTTTATTCACCATACCTGTACAAAGAAGCTAGTATGGTGCCCAAAGACCATAGTGGCCACCAGTAAACAACATGACAAGCTGTGCAGACAACGCATCTCCCTCACCAAAATGGCGGCTCCCAACCTACTCCTATTGCTGTTATCACACACTATACACACGTTATATACAAGTATCTACATTTGTGCTCACCATAGCGAACCACTAAGCTGGTATGGTGTGTGCAGTCAATAAAAGGTGGCCACACACAGAAGACGACACCACCACCCTCCCTCCCACAGCCTTACTCCTCCCTCCATAGAGCACAGCACTAAATATCACTACAATCCTGCTATTATCAGAATCCTGGTCAGTTTTATCACAGTCAGGGGTCTTCTATAATATTATCATCGCTAAATAATAGCAGGATCATATATATTAATGCATTTGTAGGCGATGCTGTGGACAAAAGCTGAACAGCGGTGCTGTGAGCTCGTACTGGGTGCGCCAGCCTTGGTGGCTTGCTCAATACTGACGCTCTCACACCCAAGAACGTTGGCCTGAATTTTTTTCCTAGGTGGCATCTGGCAACTATAGGTCGTGGCTGTACTATGGCTGCACCTATCCCAGGTAGGGCATTTAAATTATAGCGCTAGACACGAAAGCATGTATAAATGATGTGCGCGGTTTCGGTTTTGTCACTGCAATCATATATATATATATATATATATATATATATATATATATATATATATATATATATATATATATATATATATATATATATATATATATATATATATATATATATAAGGCACAACTCTCCTAAACACGAGAGTCAAGTATACAACTTTAGAACACTTTCCCACCAGGAGACTCGAACCCTAGCCAGCACAGAAGCCTTCCAGCAACTGGCATAACAGGTACGCCTTAACCCTCTCCACCACCTGCTCAGACCCTTAAAAGAGATGGTAATTTCGGAGTATTTAAATACCACAAAGATCACCACCTCCCAAGAGCACTAGAGCAAGTGAGGGGTCATTTAGACGTTAATTTCATCAAGTCCCTGTTAATATGGGAAGACACAGTGTCTATGCTTAAGGCACAACTCTCCTAAACACGAGAGTCAAGTATACAACTTTAGAACACTTTCCCACCAGGAGACTCGAACCCTAGCCAGCACAGAAGCCTTCCAGCAACTGGCATAACAGGTACGCCTTAACCCTCTCCACCACCTGCTCAGACCCTTAAAAGAGATGGTAATTTCGGAGTATTTAAATACCACAAAGATCACCACCTCCCAAGAGCACTAGAGCAAGTGAGGGGTCATTTAGACGTTAAAATGACGTCTAAATGTTAAATTAACGTCTAAATGACCCCTCACTTGCTCTAGTGCTCTTGGGAGGTGGTGATCTTTGTGGTATTTAAATACTCCGAAATTACCATCTCTTTTAAGGGTCTGAGCAGGTGGTGGAGAGGGTTAAGGCGTACCTGTTATGCCAGTTGCTGGAAGGCTTCTGTGCTGGCTAGGGTTCGAGTCTCCTGGTGGGAAAGTGTTCTAAAGTTGTATACTTGACTCTCGTGTTTAGGAGAGTTGTGCCTTAAGCATAGACACTGTGTCTTCCCATATTAACAGGGACTTGATGAAATTAACGTCTAAATGACCCCTCACTTGCTCTAGTGCTCCTGGGAGGTGGTGATCTTTGTGGTATTTAAATACTCCGAAATTACCATCTCTTTTAAGGGTCTGAGCAGGTGGTGGAGAGGGTTAAGGCATACCTGTTATGCCAGTTGCTGGAAGGCTTCTGTGCTGGCTAGGGTTCGAGTCTCCTGGTGGGAAAGTGTTCTAAAGTTGTATATATATATATATATATATATATATATATATGATTGCAGTGACAAAACCGAAAGATATATATATATAGTCTCTCTCATATATATATATATATATATATATATATGAGAGAGACAATCATATATATATATATATATATATATATATATATATGATATGCGCGGTTTAAGGGCTAGAGGGTATGCAGACAGTTAAAATCACCCAAAAGAAGCACAGGCTTTGGTAAGGACTCCAACAGTTGTTCAAGATCAGGAAAATAAGGTGTGACATTTGGGGATGAGATAAATAGAACAATGTATACTATTTACTCACAAAGATACGGGCCGCATAACACTAAATCGGCGACTGAAAAGGGAGGGGGACGAAGAGAATATCATGACGGATCAAGAGAGCAGTAGAGTTATGGGCCCCAGCCAAAACTGGAGGGGGAAGAGAAAGGAATAACTACGGAATCGATCAGGAAGAGCGCCAAGCATCGGCTCCTCGAGACAAACACAAAGCGGGTGAAACTGCACAATTAGAAGCCGAGTACTGGGAAGTTTTCACACAAACCACGAATATTTCAGTGAAGAACTTACAGACAAAAGAGAGAACAAACAAATAATGGAGAAACAAGGGCAAAGAAGAACAGTAAACTAAGGAAGATCAGGACCAGGATCAGTGAAATCAGGGTGACACAGTATAGGCAAAGTTAGGAAAGATAATGGAGGCAAGAGAGCAGGAGGCTGGTCGGTTGGGAGGGAGGAGGCATCGGAAAAGCGCGGGCAAGGGATTCGGGGTCAGAAAGGACAGAAATAGAGGAGGGCACCTGATACAGGGCAGTATCTAAGAGAGGATCAAGTACCATGGGAAAAGCAGGAACAAGTGATTGCCACCGAAAAGTATGGAAAAGCAGGGATAGAGTCGGAAGGTGAGGAAGAGTGATGCTTTCTTACTCGCCGGGGAGGAAGGAGGAGAGGAGCCAGGCTTGCATATCTGAAGTAGAGAGACAAGCGTAGCCTCAGCAATGTACCGGGCGACCGCTTCGACAGTTTCAATAGAAGGAGAACGGGAACGGTCAACATGAAAAAAGCTGGGAGGAGGATGGGCAATAGCCTGAAATGGCACTAGAAAGGAGTCGAGAGAGATACCAAATAATATACACATGGAAAATAATGAAGGGACAGGTCCCAAATCTGCACAGTAAAATAACAACGTACTGGAGTGAACGACATGGAAGAAAATGCAGAATAGAACCAGTGAAGAGCTGAGGTGCCATGGGCACAATCAGAGAACACTGTATGAACATCAGAGGCCCACGGTTGTTCAACGTCCTACCAGCGAGCATCAGAAATATTACAGGAACAACCGTGGACATCTTCAAGAGGAAACTAGATTGTTTCCTTCAAGGAATGCCGGACCAACCGAGCTGTGGTGGGTATGTGGGACCACCGCTCCAAGCAACAGCCTGGTGGACCAAACTCTCACAAGTCAAGTCTGGCCTCAGGCCGGGCTTGGGGAGTTGAAGAACTCCCAGAACCCCATCAACCAGGTATCAACCAGGCAGGGAGTGAGGAGGGCCAAGAGGTTAGGGCTGAGGAGGAGTTGGGCGGGAAAGGAAAGTGAGCACAGGAAACAAGGAAGACCGGGAAGGAAGGAACCGCCAAACGGAGAAGCAGGAGGAAGACCCTTTGGCCCAGAACGTAATGGAGCAGACGAGGTGGGTGGTGGTGTCGGGGGTCCAAGGCCTCAAACCGGTTGCGAAACTGAGAAAGCGGGAGAAGGCGAGAAGTGAAACGCAACACATGAGCATAAGACATGCCAGAGAAAGAGGGAAGATGGTGAACCTCAGAAAGACAAATTATCGTGATGTTTAAAATTTAGGATGGATTCCTCAAATTTGTACTGCAAACATACATGGGAGAGGGTAAGGTTGGGTGTCACTGCAATTGATGCAGAGATTGGGAAGAAGAGCACCCCGTCTTAGAATATTTCGAGGTTCCACACAAAATGCACACACACACACCTCACTTGTGCACCTGAAGGAACCATGCCCTAATTTCTAGCACCTGCTCCAGAGGCGAGGAGAGGGTATGTATTCCTGAACGGAGCATCTGTCACCAGCAAGAATGAAGGAAGATGGAAAGGACCCACTATCAAACTTGACCTTCACAACGCAAAGAGGTTGACGATGACCACGAGGGGGTTGACTGAAGGTATCTATCTGGAGAATAGCTTTAGCTTTGATGTCCAAAGGATTTGGAAAGGATGGAGGAGGTAGAGGAATGGACAGGTGAAATTCTGGGAGAGGATGTGGGTATAGAAGAAGAGGCGGATTGAAAGTTCGGTGACCTGTCCGCCATGGGTTGGCGTATGTGTGTGGCGTTTGCTTGGGCATGTGGTATGTTGGGTTGTCAGTAGATTAGCTGGGTTTTTAGTGTTTTTGTCTTAGCTGATGTCTGGAAACCCTAAAGGCGTTGGAGTTGGTCGCAGTAGAATAATCTTGGCAACATCAGGGTGGTTACTCTTCTTGTAGCACAAAAAGTATATTTATTTTTTATTTATTGAGTGTAAATTGGGTCCGGGATGGTCCACTCATCTGGGAGATCACTTAATGTTTGTGGCCTCGGGAAAGCCTGATCATGGATGTGTCTGATCACTTTTTATTGGAGTGATTCTTCTGGTTCTATGTGATGGTTCGTGTATCTCAGTCACTGGTTGTGTTTACTGCTTCGTGGGGTTCTTCGGGATCTGGGACGGACATGTGCTTCATACAGGCCCGCCACGAAGCGAAGTGCGTTGTTTTGGACCCGTTGAATCTTCTGTAGGTTGGTTTTGTTGGCGAGATTTAAAGGGATGTAAGGATGCTCAAGACTAAGCCTTTTTTTCATTCTGTACAGGTGGATCTTGACGTGGGATGGGGCATGCCAGAAGTGGAATAGCCTGTCTGGAGCAGCAAGCGTTTGAAGAATCATGATCATAGAAAAGCACGGAGGATAGATTCGCGTTGGGCCTCAAGGATATACTGAATATCCTCGTGGTAGTCTTTCAGTTCCCTTTCACCAGTTGCACATAGTGTGAGAGAAGAACTGTGCCAATGCTGGCATTCAAAAAGGCATTTTTGGAGATTCGAACAGGGGGGGGGGGTGTCTCCCAAATGCTTCCAGAAAGGGGCTGCAACAACACTGGTACCAGTACAGGTGGGTTAAAGGTGACGAACGTATCCACCGAATCAACAAGGTGCTTTTGAAGGAATAAAATCAGGACAAGTAGAGTCAATAGAACTAAGATAAAAATACTTAGTCCATGTAGCAGGACCAAACAAAGCATGGAAAGGAGATTGGGAGGGAATCATGCAAGTCGGGAGGTGACGGTGCCAAGCACCCCTGGTAAGAGGGAGTAAAAGGTGCAGTGGTAACAACGAGAGACGGAGCCACACCAGGTGAGGTGGTCACCACTGGGGGCTTGGGTCTCAACTCTATCAAAGAGGTGGGAGGGAGAGCAGAGTCAGTCAGTCGGAAGAGTCAGAAGTAGCATGGTCAGGGCCCAATGTAGTGGGGGCTACAAGAGCCCGGCCTTCCTACACAGCCCGACTCGGGACCCTGGTTGCCTACCCCACGAGTAAGAAGTTAGGAGGGTCAGAAAAAGGCATAAAAACGATAAGAAAAAATCAACCACGAATAAGCCTCCATACCCACCATGGAGCAACAATTAGAGGGATAAGGCACTCGACAAGAAGGGGCTCCCCAGGGGTGCATCATGTGTATGTGCCCTGCAATCACCAACTTTAGAACCGTCAGTCTGTCAAGACCAGGTTTAGCACACACAGGCAAAGATTGACAATAAAAGCGTCTCCTCGCTCGACAACGTCGGTAACCAGAGTTTTGCAGGTGAGAGGATATGCCTCCCCAAATACATGACGTCTAAACAGAACAACACGTCGGAAAGAATAATCAAGAATGGTAAAAAGTCGGCGGGAAATATGGTGAATTTTAAAAAATCTGATCCTTGAGAAGCATATTGAGAAGTGAATTTTAATAAAGATTTTGGGGGGTGAGAATCTTTGGGTTTTTCATTAATTTCACATAAACGCTTCCGTTCTGAAGAATACCATCGAACCATAGACAATGCTGCTGACATGCAGCATTGCATAACGATTCCAGTCTGCATTTATCTGTTGTCTACGAAGATAAAGCCAAACTAACAGACTTCCTTCAACAGGAACTTTTTTGTTTTTTACTTATCCAATCATCTCGTAAAGTTTGGGGACATAGGATTTTCTATCTTCAGTTTGTTAATATTGCTCCAAATAAATAACAAAGATTATTGAAAACTTTTGTCCACATTTAATGTTTTCAGACTATATTATTGCTTTACTCTTTTGTATTAACCTCAAAATATTTTAATATTGCACAACAAATAATTTTTTTAAAAATGTTGCGTTCGTTGAAAGAGCAGCTTATAGGCACCTGAAGTGTGAATGAAGGTATCACTCGCAGTGTTAAGAGCCTCGAGTCATGGTTGCTTAGATAATTTTTCCAGAAATTTATTTAATTAATATTTAGCTTTTAAAATAATAATTTTAAAATAATAGAACACATGCCACCAGGGATTTAAGGGCCCCTTGTTGACCAGACCACACACTAGAAGGTGAAGGGACGACGACGTTTCAGTCCGTCGGGGACCATTCTAAAGTCGATTGTCTTGGACCATTCTCACAATCGACTTGAGAATGGTCCAAGACGGACCGAAACGTCGTCGTGCCTTCACCTTCTAATGTGTGGTCTGGTCAACATACTTTAGCCACGTTATTGTGACTCATCGCCTGCATAAGGGCCCCTTCATTCACCCCGGCCTCTTAACCTGGTAGACAATGTCCGGCGTTTGAACATCAAAGTGTTCCAGAGATTAGAGGTTTATTGTATTTTGGCGAGGAGATCAAGGCCATTAACTTATTAAAAGAAACTTTTCCAACCTTAACTAATGAAATTTGTATATAAACCCAATGTAACATCTTGTATATAAATAAATAAAATAAAATAAATTAATAAATAAACTTCTTGTACATATATAAAAATAAATTAGATGGTCAGTGTTCAACCATGCAGTTGCAGTTTTAAATTCTTACTAATCTTAACTCCCAGATCCCTTTCATAATTAGACTTCACAATCTCAGCACCATGTATGTATCTAACTTATATCTTGTAACTATCGTTATTACCCTATCCTCTAAACCTTACATTTGTCAGAATTAAACGGCATCGCCAATCTTTTGACCATATTTCAGTACCCAATTTAGATCATTCGATCGATCAATTTAGATCCCCTTGTATCATGTACCATTATACGTGATGATATAATGCTACACACTACTTGTGCTAACATGCAGAACACACTTAACTCTGTATTAGTCTCATGTCAGGACTTAGGTTTAGTCATATCTCGGCAGAGGAAACATATACTAAACGGGTGTCCACCCAGGCAAGGAGGAGCTGTTCACAAGATGCAACTGTATGATGGCTCCGAGCTTGACTATGTTAACAGATTCAAATACCTTGGCCTTGTATTGTCCTGTTGTATTCAGACTCTGTCGTCAGTATAAAGAGAGGCTCCATAAGCCCTCTTGGAGATGTTGCAGGTTATCACTCAGACTATGGTGCCAATGTCACAATTGTCAAAATGATGTACCTTCTTGAGGTTATCTTGAGATGATTTCGGGGCTTTAGTGTCCCCGCGGCCCGGTCCTGGACCAGGCCTCCACCCCCAGGAAGCAGCCCGTGACAGCTGACTAACACCCAGGTACCTATTTTACTGCTAGGTAACAGGGGCATAGGGTGAAAGAAACTTTGCCCATTGTTTCTCGCCGGCGCCTGGGATCGAACCCAGGACCACAGGATCACAAGTCCAGTGTGCTGTCCGCTCGGCCGACCGGCTCCCTACACATTGACCGGATGTGTACCTTGCACACATCAAATCTTTAGTGGATTATGCTGCACCTCTGCTTGCCTTGATGACTGAAAGAAAGCTTAAAGGGCTTGAAAACTTGCAGAACGAAGCCTTAAAGATAATCCTTAACATGAGGAAGGAACTTAATATTCCGAACGTTGTTTATCGTGTTACTGAAATAACTGTCAAATTAATATAAAAATGCTAAGGCTAGCTCACCCTAACTCTGTCACAGAAGCCCTTTCCATTTTGTCTTTATTGAAGGTCAACATTGTTTCAAATGCATAATTAAATCTGTAACTGAACTCAGAAAGTATCAGATTTATAATTTGTATCAAGAAAGACAACAACAGCACTACTTTCATGCACTGTGGGAAATTACACCCTTACCAATTTTAATCCCTCCCTTTCCACCCAAGAAGCAAATTAGAGATCAGCCCAAGCTTCAGATATTATGTACCCTACTTTGCTCTCCTCTCACTATTATGCACTTATCTATCCCTATCTTACTTATGGTATCTGTGCTTGGGGTTCAACCTCTGCAAACTACCTCAAACCCATCATCATCCAGTAGAAATTTTCTATCAGGCTAATAACAAACTCTGCTTTCAGACAACACACAGCTCCACTGTTAAATCCCTAAAAATGCTAAACATAAATTCACTCCATACATTCTTGAGCTAATTACATTTACAAAACCTTTTTTTTTAGTGCAAACCCTGTTCTGAAACTCTTCCTGGACAGATGTAATAGAACACAATCACCACACCAGACATAAATATCTCCGATATCCTCAGAGTGAAACAATCTGTGTAAACACTCCCTGCAAATAAAGGGACCTAGTCTATGGAACTCACTCGCTAATGAACTGAAAAGCTGTCCAACTTTTGCCTTATTCAAAAATGAAACCAAAAAGTACCTAATTTCATATTCATAGTCTTCTACCTAGAGCTTTATCTTTACACTGTTTCAAGTGCTACCCAGTCCACCATTCTTTGTACCTAAGCCATATATTTTTCACCATTGTAATCTTAGATCATCTGTTATGGTTGTTGTATTGAGTGCATATTCTACTGCATTACTCCTTGTAATGATCCTCATATTGTGCTTCAGTAATCCAATGTATAACCCTGAGATGTTTTCCTAATTGTACTTAGGATTCCTTGTTCATTATTGTGTATTGTTCTGATCTGCTTTTGTGTCGAAAATTCTTGCATTGTACCTGTATTTTTTTTTACAATTTTACTGCAATTATCCTACTTACAATCATCTGTACTTGTAAAGTAAAGCTGTAATGTACCTGTTAAACACTTTTTATCAATTTTACTCTTATTTCTCTAAAACTTTGTTTGTTTAATTATTTGCTCAAATGTTAGTTTAAGGACTTGCCCAAAACGCTATGCAAGCTAGTGGCTTTACAAGATTGTAATTCCAACTTAAACTATGTTCTCTCTTAACCCCAATGTACGTTCTTGTACATACATAAATAAAATTAATAAATAACGAGGGATCAAGGCATTAATGCTCAGTACGTGCTTCCCTTACCTTGAGGTGCTTCCGGGGCTTAGCGTCCCCGCGGCCCGGTCGTCGACCAGGCCTCCTGGTTGCTGTACTGATCAACCAGGCTGTTGGACGCGGCTGCTCGCAGCCTGACGTATGAGTCAGAGCCTGGTTGATCAGGTATCCTTTGGAGGTGCTTATCCAGTTCCCTCTTGAACACTGTGAGGGGTCGGCCAGTTGAGCCCCTTATGTGTAGTGGAAGCGTGTTGAACAGTCTCGGGCCTCTGATGTTGATAGAGTTCTCTCTCAGAGTACCTGTTGCACCTCTGCTCTTCAACGGGGGTATTCTGCACATCCTGCCATGTCTTCTGGTCTCATGTGATGTTATTTCTGTGTGCAGGTTTGGGACCAGCCCCTCTAACATTTTCCACGTGTAAATTATTATATATCTCTCCCGCCTGCGCTCAAGGGAGTACAGACTTAGGCTCTTTAGTCGGTCCCAATAGTTTAGGTGTTTTACTGAGTGAATTCTAGCAGTATAGGATCTCTGCACGCTCTCCAGGTCAGTAATTTCTCCAGCTTTGAAAGGGGCTGTCATTGTGCAGCAGTACCCCACTCTCAAGAGCACAAGCGTTTTGAAAAGTATCATCGGTATAGCATCTCTAGTGTGAAAAGTTCTTGTTATCCAACCTGTCATTTTTCTTGCAGTTGTGACGGCTACTTTATTGTGTTCTTTAAAGGTAAGGTCTTCCGACATGAGTACACCCAGATCTTTTACATTGCCTTTTCGTTCTATGTCATGATTTGCCTGAGTTTTGTACGTGGTTTCCGTTTTTATATTTTCATTTTTTCCGTAGAGCATGAGCTGGAACTTATCCTCGTTAAACACCATATTATTTTCTGTAGCCCATAGAAAGACCTGTTCTACATCTGACTGGAGGTTTGCCGTGTCCTCTATGTTGCCTACTTTCATGAAGATCCTAGTGTCATCTGCAAAGGATGATACAGTGCTATAGGTTGTGTTCTTGTCTGTGTCCGATATGAGGATGAGAAAAAGTACTGGAGCAAGCACAGTACCCTGGGGGACTGAGCTCTTCACGGTTGATGGGCTGGATTTTATTTTGTTGACTATTACACATTGGGTGCTGTTGGTCAGGAAATTGTAGATCCATCTGCCTATTTTTCCGGTAATTCCTTTTGAACGCATTTTATGTGCAATAACGCCATGATCACATTTATCAAAAGCTTTTGCGAAATCTGTGTAAATTACATCAGCGTTTTGTTTGTCTTCCATAGCATCTAATGCCATATCATGGTGGTCCAGCAACTGTGACAGGCAAGAGCGCCCTGTTCTGAAACCATGTTGTCCGGGGTTATGGAGATGCTGTGATTCCATGTATTTTGTGATCTTACTTCTTAGCACTCTCTCAAAAATTTCTATGATGTGCGATGTTAGTGCTATCGGTCTGTAATTTTTTGCCTCTGCCTTATTTCCTCCTTTATGAAGTGGTGCTATCTCTGCTGTTTTTAGTATATCAGGAATAACGCCAGTATCTAGGCTTTGTCTCCACAGAATATGGAGGGCCTACGATAGTGGTTTTTTACAGTTCTTGATGAATATGGAGTTCCAAGAATCCGGGCCTGGTGCAGAGTGCATAGGCATACTGTTTATGGCTTCTTCAAAATCTAGTGGGGATAGGGTGACGTCTGATATATGATTTGATGTTGGTATCATATCCATGAAAAATTCATTTGGGTTATCAATCTTTAGTGCGTTTAATGGCTCACTGAAAACAGAGTCGTACTGTTTCCTCAGTAGCTCGCTCATTTCTTTCTTGTCATCGGTGAAAGTTCCATCTCCCTTTCGCTGGGGCCCGATACTAGATGTGGTTTTTGATCTTGATTTTACATAGGAGAAAAAATATTTCGGATTTCTCTCTATTTCACTGATGGCCTTTTGCTCTCTTTGCCTCTCCTGGGTTTTGTATGATTCTTGTAGCTTGAGTTCAATTGTTTCTATTTCTCGACCTAACCACCTTCGCCGTTCTTGAGATAATACCTGTGATGTCACAGCGCCATCTGACGACAGCATAAACACAGGCTGCCATTTTATGTTCCAAGATTATTATTATTATTTTTTTTAATTTTGCCCCGAGGGCGAGTTTATTGGGCAGCGCCCAATGTGTTCGCAATAGAATGTTCTACAAGAACATGTTTGTCATGTTCATAGAAAACGGTACCATCCGTTTGTATGTGCTGCGGCTCAAACACATGCGGAGAGGTAAACTAGAAAGCATACAGGACGCCACCAGCTTGGTAGCTACTAGTCATGTAATCGTTTATAAGTATTAAAGTCAGTAACCAAGCAATGGCTTTATATCAACCCTACAACCAAGACTTCCTCAGCTACACAAACACCACACTGGCGACGAGGATGAACTGTGAACGCAGGTATTTGTTCAGCTTAAAACCACAAGGAAGAAGCATGCTGCCCGGAGGAGGAAGAGAAGCTGTCTGTGAGCACCATGCCCAATGGTGTGTGCTAAACCAATGCTGTGCTGACTGAAGCTGTGTACTGAGGAATCTGCGATCCATATCTGCCGATGCCGTGTACGAAACGACGCTTTGATGTTGTGTACAAAACCCGATGTTTTGTGTACGAAACGACGCTTCGTGCTACAAAATTCATCATGTTGTGAACTCTGCTGTCTTGACAGTGCTGAAAATTCATCAAACAACAACATTGCTGACAACTGCTGTACCAACTGCGAGTAGGAACAACACATGTACACAAGGGCTAGGTAAGAAGTCAGTTGCTGCTGTGTTGTGCACTGTTCTGAACTTTTGCATTAAAATGCTTGTGTGCTTTGCAAAAATAAAGTAATTACAGTGAATTCTTAACTAACACATACAGTGCAGTAAGTGTTTAATATTCTGAGCAACATTTAAGTGATAAGTTTATATTTATACAGTAAAAATGGCAAATATACTTCAATTTCCTACATTTGATCCTGACTGTGACCAGATAAACCCTGTCACAGAGGTGGATCAAATAGCTTAAAAGGTTTGAAAATTTGTTGATAGTTTCTGACATCAAAAGTGCTGAAAGAAAGCGTGCCTTTCTAGTTCATTAAGCAGGTGATCGAGTTTGTGACATCTTTGATACACAGAAAGACACTGGTGGTGCCAAAGATTATGATATTGCCAAAGCCAAATTAACTGAACATTTCAAACTAAGACAAAATACTGCAATGGAAATTATGCATTTCAGGAGAGCCAGACAACTCTCTAATGAAACCCTTGATCAATACCACACACGTCTGCAGGGTTTAGCAGCCCATTGTGAGTTTGCTGATGTTGACAAAGAAATCAAACGGCAAATAATTGAAACATGCACATCTACGTCTCCGTCGAAGAGCTGTAGAACTTGTTGATGATGAAAGTTCTCTTACCAAGATACTGGATATTGCTCGTCGAATGGAAGATGCTGCACGTGATGCTCGTGTCATGGAGTGCAGTGCCAACAACGATTCTGCCATTGTTACTAAGAGTGATGAGGTATGTAAGGTTCAGGAAGGACACCGTGATCACAAAAGATATCATGGCAAACCTAACAGCAAATTGAGCCGAGAACCACATCACAAATGGGGTCAAGGAACAAGACTCAAGCAGTCACAACTACCCACATAAGAGGGTGTCAACAATAAATGTTACAATTGTGGAGGAGACTACCCACACCAAGGTAATGTTTGTCCTGCTCAAGGTAAGAAGGGCTATGAGTGTGGAAAACTAGGTCATTTTGGTGCTGTGTGTCGTTCCGCACTAAAGAAACCACAGTCAGTGAATAAAAGCACTGTACGAGGATCAGGTCAGAGGGGTCGAGGTGGTAAACACAATCTTGCACCTCATATTCAAAATGTTAACAATGTACAAGACAACATGTCATTACAACCAGTCTCAGATGACAGTGAATGTGAGTACACTTATGGAGTACAAGCAATCACAGAATGGAATGATCTTCCAAACAACCTAGAGACTATAGTATACATTGCTGACATTTGTCTCAAAGTTCTTATTGATGCATGGATCAAACATTGACACCATTGCTAAGTGCCACTATGAGAAATTTAAAAAACAGTTCCCGAAGCTCGAAAACTATAATCGCAAAGCCACTGCCTATGCTTCAAAAGTAGCCTTGCCAGTGATTGGAACTTTCACTACAGAGATTAAGTCAAAGAATACAATGCTCATTACTACATTCCATGTTAGGAATGCAAAGGAGTCTCTACTCAGTTACAAGACTTCTACTAAATTGGGGCTACTTCAGCTTTCTAATGCTGTAGCAGTGGAATCTGCAAACAATGTTGATGCTATTGTTGCTGAATTTTCTGATCGATTTGAATCCATAGGTTGTTATACTGATAGCAAAGTTCATCTACACATCAACCCAGATGTAATTCAAGCTGCCGAGGAATATGTACACTCTGTAACCTGTGATGCAGTCCCTAAAACTCTCACTCTTGATGAAATCCGTACTGCAACCCTCGAGGACCCAACTCTGCAAGCAAAAGTGGATGCATTGACTAAGAAAAAGTTTCCACGCATCCGACCCTCAGGAGTTGACCAAGATGCATTCAAAGCACTTGAACGCATCCAGACAGAATTAAGTGTTACGCAACAACGCGACACTGTGCTGCGAGGTACTCGTTTCGTCATTCCAGCTGTTCTCCAGCAACGTGCTCTGAAGCTTGCACATCAAGGACACCAAGGTCTTGTTAGGATCAAACAGCTGCTACGAGAAAAGGTGTGGTTTCCTGGCATTGATCGTCAAGCAAAGGATATGCATGATGTCTGTGTCCCTTGCGAAACTGCAGTGGATACTTCAAGACCAACACCTCTACAACCTTCACCACTACCTGCTGCACCATGGGCGGAAGTATCGATGGACTTCTGCGGACGGCTACCAACTGGAGAGTACTTGATGGTAGTCATTGATGATCACTCACGTTATCCAGAAGTAGAAATCATCACTTCCACATCTGCAAATTCTGTCATCCCGAAACTCAACAAGATCTTTTCAAACTTTGGCATTCCTGAAGTTGTGAAGACGGACAATGGACCGCCATTCAATGGACAAGACTTCGTCAACTTTGTGAGCATATTGGATTCAAACACCACCGTGTGATGCCACTACATCCTCAAGCAAATGGAGAAGTTGAGAGATTCATGAAAGCAGTACGCTGTGCTCATGCCGAAGGACGATCCTGGAAACAAGCTATGTATTCTTTTCTCAGGAACTACCGTGCAACACCGCATGGAACACTGGGCAAGTCGCCTGGCGAAATCTTATTTGGACGTCCTATGAAGATCTCGGTACCCGTCATGCCAGCCGAGGTAAACGGATACACATCTCGCTCAGAAGGATGCACTAGCCAAGGGCAAAATGAAAATTGCTCATGATCAACGTGCAAAGGAACAATTCATAAAGGTTGGAGACACTGTTCTAGTTAAAAAAAAAAAGAGGGAAAGCTAGATATGCTATGATACAAAACCATATAAAGTGATTAGTGATCATTTGATTTGAAACATTTGATTTAAAAGGAACTATGGTAACAGCGAGTAATAGAGATCATAGTATAACACGTAGTATGGCCTATTTCAAAGTGATTGCAACTAGTGTAGAAAATGATGAAGTGCAAAGTCGTACAAAGGAAAAAGAAATGACTTATAACCCAACAAACAATTCATCAAGGGATATTCTTGTATTTAAGGACTCTTGACCTAAACGTCATGTTAAACGCCCTACGCGATTTGATGATTAATTGTGTTCTTATGTAATGCAAAGTTTTTACTGATTATGTTAAATTAAATTTAATATTGTTTGAATAATGCAGATCTCTCATTCAATATTTTGTAACTTTGTATTACAGTTTTTTATTTTTGTTTAACATTGCATATGTATTTTTAACATTGAAATCCTGTTTGGTAAAGACTAAGTTGTTTAAATTCTTTGTGTGCTTAATGTTAAATGTATGCAATCTCTTGATATGATAATAACTTACTTTGTGTCAATAACTTTGCTTTGTGATACAAGCATGATAGACATCCTGTATTCATTCTTTTTAAAGAAAAGGAGGGATGTCATATTCATAGAAAACGGTACCATCCGTTTGTATGTGCTGCGGCTCAAACGCCAGCCGAGAGGTAAACAAGAAAGCATACAGGACGCCACCAGCTTGGTAGCTACTAGTCATGTAATCGTTTATAAGTATTAAAGTCAGTAACCAAGCAATGGCTTTATATCATCCCTACAACCAAAACTTCCTCAGCTACACACAAACACCACAATATGTATAAAATGTCACACAAGGATGCGTTAGACCGGCAGCAAATAAAAAAACCTACGTCGATTAACTAATTACACTCGTCGTGTCAACAATACAATAGTCTTACCACGAAGATACAATACAATGCCGTTCTCCCAAACAGGCTATGTGGCTATTAGAGAAAACAAAAATTTTATGGGAAACATGTTCATACTATCCCCAAGTCGATCAGCATTGTGAGAAATTAGACCACTGACAAAAGTTTCCCAGTCTGTCTGCCTCAGTTCTAACATATGTTCCCTGGCCTCAGCCAGAGCCGTTTGAAAGAGCTTAAGCATTTCAGCAGTGCGGGTCCTTCTATAAGCTAGTCAAATTTTTCTGGCAGTGTGTTTTAGTGCATGCAATTTAGAATCATTATAATAAGCATAAGTGCTATTACCAGTGTAATTTGGGTTACGTGGCCTGGATGATGGATCAAGTGATTCTATAAGCTGCTCGATAGTACCTGTGAGCTCATTGTTAGGAATTAGGGGTGACCTGATGGAGGTGTGTAAGTGGATGAATGAACATAACAAAAGGGGGTGTTAAATGTAATATTATTATTAGAAATGTAACATTAATAGGGGTATTAAATGTATCAACATAAAACATTAATGTTAGTGGCCATCAGGTAAAATCAGGTTAATATTTGTAAAGAATTTAAAAGAGTTAAATACGAACTTAATATATATTTTGCTATCGCAAAAATATATTCCCAAGGTATTATAATTGCAAATAAATATATAATACAATTATTTGTAACTTTTTTTTATTTTAGATTTTCGTGTTATTTGATAATATACAATAGCATTTAGATAATGCTAGAGCTGAACATTCTTTAGGCTCGTTGCATTTTGTGGTAGTCGGCCATTTTAAAATCGTGTCAGAGGGACGGCTGCTGGCTTATCTACAAAATCCTGCTTCATCTTCAATAGTTAAGGTAACTGTTTTCTTTTATTTGTTCTTAGACATGTGTAGTATATATATATAAGCTTGTGGTGGTAGGGTGGATGGTGTGTTGACGGTGGTGTTGTGTTGATGGCCTGGAATTGTGTTGACGGTGTTGATGGCCTGGAATTGTGTTGACGGTGTTGATGGCCTGAAATTGTGATGACGGTGTTGATGGCCTGAAATTGTGATGACGGTGGTGTTTATGGCCCTCGAGGCGTGTTGATGGCCTAGAATTGTGTTGACGGTGGTGGTTATGGCCTGGATGATATGTTATAGATCTAAGCCCTAAATATAAATCATTTATATTTATTATGAATAACAGAGGTCCCAGGACATTATTGTGCATCCTAGTGTTGTGCATGTGTAGTATGTATATTTATGTAGTATATTTGGCATATTTTGGCATTTAGGTAATGCCACTTAGTCGCATGTGTCTGCACCCTTTCCAGTTTTTTTATATACTTCTTAAGATATGGGCACCATACAACTGCTGCATACGCCAACTTTGGTCTAACAAAAGTTGTAAACAATTTCAAAATTTCTGTTGAAGAAATCCTGTTTCCTACTTCTGCATCTGTTTTAGTATAAATGTTTTTGCTCCTTTATCTTATATTTCACAAAATTGACACATTTATTCTTCTCATTTACTTCCTTTCCTAACAGCAGGTCTATCCAGTAAACTTCCTTAAATTCCTTTCCGACTTCCAGCCTAATGTTTGTTTTATCCTAGTGTGTATGATGCTAGCATGTGTCTGGTGCCTGTTGTGTTAAATCGAAGATAAATGCACAAGTCTAGGTCAAATAACTTAATGATTTTTTTATGGAGTAATCTATGCTATGTTGATAGTGCTGTTATGTGTCTGCAGGTGCATTCAGTGTGTTTTTCATGCCTGGTGTGTTAATTGGTGGTGACTAGGTATATTCACAATAGTCGTTTCTATCACTAATGACACTATTGCAGATGAAGGTATCTTTGTAATATATTGCTGTGCCTCCTTTTTTCTTATTAGGCCTGCAATTATGAATGGCTTTATAACCAGCTAAGTTGTAGAGTTGGGTATAGTCTTTACTTAGCCAAGTTTCTGTTAAAATGATGATACTTGGTTGATGGGCTTCTGGGAGTTCTACTCCCCAAGCCCAGCCCGAGGCCAGGCTTGACTTGTGAGAGTTTGGTCCACTAGGCTGTTGCTTGGAGCGGCCCGCAGGCCCACATACCCACCACAGCCCGGTTGGTCCGGCACTTCTTGGAGGAATAAATCTAGTTTCCTCTTGAAGATGTCCACTGTTGTTCCGGCAGTATTTCTTATGCTCGCTGGGAGGTTATTGAACAACCGTGGACCTCTGACGTCTGCCTGGGTTGTGAAGGTCATTGGTCTCCATGAAATTGGTGACCCGACTCCTAATCACTCTCTCAAATACATTTATTATGTGCGATGTTAGTGCTACTGGTCTATAATTCTTTGCCAATGCTTTGCTCCCTCCCTTGTGTAGAGGGGCTATGTCTGCTACTTTAAGTGCATCTGGTATCTCCCCCAATGTCCAAGCTCTGCCTCCACACTATACTAAGGGCCTGTGCTACTGGCACTTTACATTTCTTTATAAATATTGAATTCCATGAATCTGGACCCGGGGCCGAGTGCCTGGGCATGTTTTCAATTTCTCTTTCAAAGTCTAGTACGCTCGTGTTGATATCAGTTATATTTACAGGGGGTTTGAATATCCCGCATAAAGAATTTGTCTGGATCTTCCACTTTTATGTTTATTTGAGTGCTAAAGATGTCCTCATACTGCTTTTTTAGGATTGAGTGGTCGAGTGAAAATTTGTCACAGAATCTAAATAGTTCTCTAATCTGTGGATGGTTAGGTCCCGATAGATTTCCTGGTATATTAATATTGTTTGCTATTCTCCATCTGAGACTAGGCAAGTTGAAGTCACTTAGGAAGACAATAATCAGGTATCGGGTTCTCCAAATTATCAAGGCTATTCTCTATTTTGTTTATCTGTTCTGTGAATTCCTCGGCTGTTGCATCTGGCGGTTTGTATATTAGAATAATCACTAAATATATTTTCTCTATTTTTAATCCCAATACCTCTACCACCTCATTTGTAACGTTAAGGAGCTCCAAGCATACAAGGTCTTCCATAATATACAGACTCACTCCTCCATGTGACTTAATTTTCCTATCACACCTATATAGGTTATATCCTGGAATCCAGATCTCACTAAGAATTCCCCTGCATAGGGTTCTGTGAAAGCTCCAAATAATGTATTTGACTCCATGAGGCGGTCAAGTAAAAACCCTCTTGTTCAAATTGCAAAGAGGCTGAAAGAGATGCATCATGCTCAAAGGATTTATACACCAATTACAGAACAAAATATATACCAAGGCACCAAACAATGCCTATTTGCTGAATAATGACACTTGCTGCCAAGTTTTAGACACAGTCAGTGACACCGATGAAAATGGAGACAGCATGTTCCTTTGCAGGGTATATTCGAGAAGTAAACCTCTCTTTGAGACACCTTCTAACTCCAAATTAATTTGATTATTTAAGGTTCTTACTAGGAATTCATCCATGAAGGTGATTCCAGCAAGAAAACTAAACCGCACAAGTATGATGATCGAGACAAAGCGCAAATACCTTTCTGTCAATACTACATGACTTATGACAAGTACGTATTTAAATACTGTATCCATGTTATAATAATAGTTTGAACTAATATTGTAAGTTAATGAGATTCACAATTTCGTTTTTTTATTAAAGTTATTATCATTTGACCAATATTTTCTTGTTGAAAATTCCCATTAGCCTGTATTTCATGAAAATTATTAATATTTTGAGAGCACGTTAAGAGATAAAACTGTATTAAGCCTGTTAGTCATACATGGCAGCTACTGTTTATACCAACCGAAAATCATTTACAAATGTGGCTAATCTATGATTGACAATCAAGTAATTTAATCCACAAATCTATTACCAACTTTATGCTATTTTCTTTTTTTTTTTTAGAGAGAACAACCCTTAAGATTTTTCAATTTTGTAGATGACATCTGAAAAGCAGTACGCTGTGGTAGGCTTCAACGATAATACTGTGTGTATCATCTCCACAACCTGGATGGAAAAATCTGATGACGTAAGCATTACTTTGAAACTAAAAAATTGCATATAGTGAGTTGGTTTAAAAATATTCCAAATTAATGCTAAAATTAGCATTTAACAGTTTATTTTGATTTTTTCAGGAAAAAAATATTGTGCTCGTGGCCTTGGAGCAGGCATACAGTGCCCAAAAGCATGAGGAGACACGACAATCTGGCAAGTGTATGTCATATCAGTCCTATCAACAACCGGTAGGTATTAAATTTATAATTATTAAGATTTAAGATACAAGACACCTATTCATTTTCACCATAACTTTAACACTGCAGACATTAAAATATAATTGTAATACTGTTTTTATCACAAGATGGGTTTCCTCATAGCTACTTAAGACTTGTGTGCCCCAGTCATAAGTTCCAAATCATGTACATCGTATTAAACATCTCTTTAGGAAGCTGATTTAAGTTATTTCTTAGTGTTCACTACAACTAGGTAACGATAAATATATATCTCACCGATATATTACTAATTGTATTCAATTATTACAGATGATTTTGATGTTGCAAAATGAAGATGCTTAGCTGCGGAAGACACTTCAAACGTGGAAACTGAAGACGATATTGGCTATCCTCTACAACGAAAAAGGAAAAAATGCTTTAAATATGAAGCAGAGAATTCCGAGAATAACAAATGTAAGCATTGATAACCTACTACAGTAATTTAAAAAAATTTGCAACTTGTAAAATGCCATTCAATACATTAAACAATTTAAATAATTTCAGGCAATCAACACTTGTCTCAATCCAAAAAGAAGTGTTCGCCATCTTCATATGAGAATACACCTTCAAAAGAAATAAGTCTTCCGCAAATACCATATTATTCTGGTATATTAAGTGAATGTGAGGATTAGTTGTAAATAATATTAAAAGTTCTAAATTGATATTTAACCATGCTTCCTTTGTTTGGTTATTTATGCTCTTGGTTTTAAAAAAAAACTAAAAACTGCTCTAAACTTAGTTCTCTTGCTATTTTTTTTTTGTTTAATTCCTTCTGGAAGTACTAGAAGCGATGAGTAATTTTTGTGCTTATTTGGAATTTAATGGATACTGGACGCAGCGATGGTCGACAACCCTCCCATCCTCGTTAGTGTAGCTTTGAATTATTACAATGTTCGATTATTTATGTTACTGCAAGAAAATGACAGCTTTGTTACTACACAGTAACAATTATGTTACTAAAAGAGCAGTGTTTGCTAGGGAGAGAAGTCTTAACAGACAGGCTCAGTAACATATTAAAGGTACGACAGTACCTTTAATATGTAAAGGTACACAGTAAAAATAAAATATAAACATTAATTTAAATAGTCGGACAGAAGCAGTTATGTTGTAGATACGTTTTGACTTGGTAACTTCACTAAAGACATTAACTTCACTACTACAAAAAGATTAACTGTTTATCTTCCTATTTACTGTTTATTATTATATAAAAAAATTATGATATAGAAACGTGTTGATAATTCTGTTATACAGGGTTACCTTAAGTTAGGCAAGTTAGGTGAAACTAATTATATACTGTTGTTCAGAGAATTGTTTCAAAATACATGGTTGAGTAAATATATATAGAGAGATGATGCTGAAGAGCTCACGGACTCGGTTTCAGTAATATTATTAAGCAGTTTGGTCGTAGTAAGTGTTGTCTTAATAGAAAACTTGTTACTCTATCAGTTGATGTACCAAACTGATAGAGGGTTTTGCAGCAATAATAAACGCTTGGCTTAATAATATACAAGAAAAAGGTACTACATAATGGAACCGAGTTACATGAAACAGAAATAATATATATTCCTACAACAAGAGAGTCGTATTTTAAAGTGACAATTTTAAGATATAAGATGGCATGACAGTATACTATGTTGAAGAAAGGTCTTGACTTAATTTTATTAAGGTCTTAGTGAAACTGTTGCTACACATGTTATGTTATTCTTTGCATGAAACCTAAGTTTGATAGTATATTAAGTTAGTTATGCTATGAAACATTAGAGATGTAATATGTTACGAGTAGTTGTACATGTTTAGTTTGATATAATACTTCAAGAAGTTTGTTAATACATAAAGTTTGTCTTGGTTTTGATATTGTTATGTTAAAGAAACTATTTTCTTAATATAATAAAGAGATGTAGGATAGAAATATTGTATATATTATATAATAAACTATATATTGATATGTATACTCAGTATATAAACTATCAAATATTACTCTACAACAGAAAATATTTTATTAATTAAACTATATTAAACTAAATGTTGAACATTAAATTGTGGGCAAAGCTGAGAAAAGAGAAAAGGGTAGTAGGAGTGGTTACAGGGGAGGGGAAGGAGGGAGGGAGGGAGGGAGGGAGGGAGGGATCGTGAGGGGAAGGAAGGAAGGAACGAGGGAGGGAGGGATCGTGAGGGGAAGGAAGGAAGGAAGGAAGGAAGGAGGACGAGGGAGGGGAGGGGATCGTGAGGGGAGGGGAAGGAAGGAGGAAGGAAGGAACGAGGGAGGGAGGGAGGGAGGGGATCGTGAGGGGAGGGGAAGGAAGGAAGGAAGGAACGAGGGAGGGAGGGAGGAGGGATCGTGAGGGGAGGGGAAGGAAGGAAGGAAGGAACGAGGGAGGGAGGCATCGTGAGGGGAGGGGAAGGAAGGAAGGAAGGAACGAGGGAGGGAGGGAGGGAGGGATCGTGAGGGGGGGGAAGGAAGGAAGGAAGGAACGAGGGAGGGAGGGAGGGAGGGATCGTGAGGGGAGGGGAAGGAAGGAAGGAAGGAAGGAACGAGGGAGGGAGGGAGGGAGGGATCGTGAGGGGAGGGGAAGAAGGAAGGAAGGAACGAGGGAGGGAGGGAGGTAGGGAGGGAGGGATCGTGAGGGGAGGGGAAGGAAGGAAGGAACGAAGGGAGAGAGGGAGGGAGGGAGGGAGGGATCGTGAGGGGAGGAAAGGAAAGAAGGAAGGAACGAGGGGAGGGAGGGAGGGAGGGAGGGAGGGAGGGATCGTGAGGGGAGGGAAAGGAAGGAAGGAAGGAAGGAACGAGGGAGGGAGGGATCGTGAGGGGAAGGACAGGATGGAGGGAGGGATCGTGAGGG
This sequence comes from Procambarus clarkii, assembly GCF_040958095.1. NCBI lineage: Eukaryota > Metazoa > Arthropoda > Malacostraca > Decapoda > Cambaridae > Procambarus > Procambarus clarkii. The sequence goes on along the minus strand of NC_091182.1, from coordinate 6,732,311 downwards.
GAAGGAAGGAAGGAGGAGGGAGGGAGGAGGGATCGTGAGGGGAAGGAAGGAAGGAGGGAGGGGAGGGAGGGAGGGAGGATCGCTGAGGGGAAGGAAGGAGGGAGGGAGGGAGGGAGGGAGGGAGGGAGGATCGTGGGGGAAGGAAGGAAGGAAGGAGGGAGGGAGGGAGGGAGGGATCGTGAGGGAAGGAAGGAAGGGAGGGAGGGAGGGATCGTGAGGGGAAGGAAGGAAGAAGGAGGGAGGGAGGGAGGGAGGGAGGGATCGTGAGGGAAGGAAGGAAGGGAGGGAGGGAGGGATCGTGAGGGGAAGGAAGGAAGGAGGGAGGGAGGGAGGGATCGTGAGGGGAAGGAAGGAAGGAAGAGGGGAGGAAGGGAGGGAGGGGAGGGAGGGAAGGGACGGGGGAGGGAGGGGGATCGTGAGGGGAGAAGGAAGGAAGGAGGGAGGGAGGGGGATCGTGAGGGAAGGAAGAAGGAGGGAGGGAGGGAGGGAGGGAGGGATCGTGAGGGGAGGGGAAGGAAGGAGAGAGGAGAGAGAGAGGGAGGGAGGGAGGGAAAGATCGTGAGGGGAAGGAAGGAAGGAGGGAGGAAGGGAGGGAGGGATCGTGAGGGGAAGGAAGGAAGGAAGGAGGGAGGGAGGGAGGGAGGGATCGTGAGGGGAAGGAAGGAAGAGAGAGGGAGGGAGGAGGGATCGTGAGGGGAAGGAAGGAGGGAGGGAGGGAGTGAGGGAGGGAGGGATCGTGAGGGGAAGGAAGGAGGGAGGGAGGGAGGGAGGGAGGGATCGTGAGGGGAAGGAAGGAAGGAGGGAGGGAGGGAGGGATCGTGAGGGGAAGGAAGGAAGGAGGGAGGGAGGGAGGGAAGGGATCGTGAGGGGAAGGAAGGAAGGAGGGAGGGAGGGAGGGAGGGAGGGAGGGATCGTGAGGGGAAGGAAGGAGGGAGGGAGGGAGTTAGGGATCGTGAGAGGAAGGAAGCAAGGAAGGGGGAGGGATCGTGAGAGGAAGGAAGGAGGGAGGGAGGGAGGGAGGGATCGTGAGGGGAAGGAAGGAAGGAGGGAGAGAGGGAGGGAGGGAGGGAGGGATCGTGAGGGGAAGGAAGGAAGGAAGGAGGGAGGGAGGGAGGGAGGGAGGGAGGGATCGTGAGGGGAAGGAAGGAAGGAAGGAGGGAGGGAGGGAGGGAGGGAGGGAGGGAGGGATCGTGAGGGGAAGGAAGGAAGGAAGGAGGGAGGGAGGGAGGGAGGGAGGGAGGGAGGGAGGGATCGTGAGGGGAAGGAAGGAAGGAAGGAGGAAGGGAGGGAGGGAGGGAGGGATCGTGAGGGGAAGGAGGGAGGGAGGGAGGGGAGGGAGGGATCGTGAGGGGAAGGAATGAAGGAGGGAGGGAGGGAGGGAGGGATCGTGAGGGGAAGGAAGGAAGGAGGGAGGGAGGGAGGGATCGTGAGGGGAAAGAAGGGAGGAGGGAGGGAGGGAGGGAGGGATCGTGAGGGGAAGGAAGGAGGAGGGAGGAGGAGGGAGGGAGGGAGGGAGGGAGGGAGGGAGGGAGGGAGGGAAGGAAGGAGGGAGGGAGGGATCGTGAGGAGAAGGAAGGAAGGAGGGAGGGAGGGATCGTGAGGGGAAGGAAGGAAGGAGGGAGGGAGGGAGGGAGGGAGGGAGGGAGGGAGGGAGGGAGGAAGGGAGGGAGGGAGGGATCGTGAGGGGGGGAAGGAACGAGGGAGGGAGGGATCGTGAGGGGAGGGGAAGGAAGGAGGGAGGGAGGGAGGGGAGGGAGGTAGGGAGGGAGGGATCGTGAGGGGAGGGGAAGGAAGGAGGGAGGGAGAGAGGGAGGGAGGGATCGTGAGGGGAGGGAGGTAGGGAGGGAGGGATCGTGAGGGGAGGGGAAGGAGGAGGGAGGGAGGGAGAGGGAGGGAGGGATCGTGAGGGGAGGGGAAGGAAGGATGGAGGGAGGAGGGAGGAGTAGGGAGGAGGGGATCGTTGAGGGGAGGGAAGGAAGGAGGGAGGGAGGGATGGAGGAGGGATCGTGAGGGAGGGGAAGGAAGGAGGGAGGAGAGGGAGGGGAGGGAGAGAGGGAGGGGAGGGAGGGATCGTGAGGGAAGGAAGGAGGAGGGAGGGAGGAGGGGAGGGAGGGGAGGGAGGGATCGTGAGGGAGGCAGGAAGGAGGGTATCGTGAGGGGAAGGAAGGAAGGAGGAGGGAGGGAGGGAGGGATCGTGAGGGAAGGAAGGAAGGAGGGAGGGAGGGATCGTGAGGGGAAGAAGGAAGGAGGGAGGGAGGGAGGGAGGGAGGGAGGGAGGGAGGGAGGGATTCGTGAGGGGAAGAAGGAAGGAGGGAGGGAGGGAGGGAGGGGAGGGCTAGGGGGAGGGAGGTGATCGTGAAGGAAGGAAGGAAGGAGGGGAGGGAGGGAGGGAGGGAGGGAAGGAGGGAGGGAGGGAGGGACGGAGGGATCGTGAGGAGAAGGAAGGAAGGAGGGAGGGAGGGAGGGAGGGAGGGAGGGAGGGAGGGAGGGATCGTGAGGGAAGGAAGGAAGGAGGGAGGGAGGGAGGGAGGGAGGGAGGGAGGGAGGAAGGGAGGGAGGGAGGGATCGTGAGGGGAGGGGAAGGAACCAGGGAGGGAGGGAGGGATCGTGAGGGGAGGGGAAGGAACCAGGGAGGGAGGGAGGGATCGTGAGGGGAGGCGAAGGAAGGAGGGAGGGAGGGACGGAGGTAGGGAGGGAGGGATCGTGAGGGGAGGGGAAGGAAGGAGGGAGGGAGGGAGGGAGGGAACGTGAGGGGAGGGGAGGGAGGGAGGGAGGGAGGGGGGAGGGAGGGATCGTGAGGGGAAGGAAGGAAGGAGGGAGGGAGGGAGGGAGAGAGGAGGGAGGGAGGGATCGTGAGGGGAAGGAAGGAAGGAGGGAGGGAGGGAGGGATGGAGGAGGGAGGGAGAAGGAAGGGACGTGGAGGGAGGGAGGATGTGAGGGAGGAAGGAAGGAGGGAGGGAGGGAGGGAGGATCGTGAGGGAGAAGGAAGGAAGGAGGGAGGGAGGGAGGGAGGGAGGGATCGTGAGGGGAAGGAAGGAAGGAGGGAGGGAGGGAGGGAGGAGGGATCGTGAGGGGAAGGAAAAGGAAGGAGGGAGGGAGGGAGGGAGGGAGGGATCGTGAGGGAAGGAAGGAAGGAGGGAGGGAGGGAGGGAGGGAGGGATTCGTGAGGGGAAGGAAGGAAGGAGGGAGGGAGGGAGAAGGGAGGGAGGGAGGGATCGTGAGGGGAAGGAAGAAGGAGGGAGGGAGGAGGAGGGAGGAGGGAGGGAGGGAGGTGAGGGGAAGGAGGAGGGAGGATGGCGGGGAGGAGGAGGGATAGGGAGGGAGGGATCAGGGAGGAAGGAAGGAGGAGGGAGGGAGGGAGGGAGGGAGGGAGGAGGTAGGGAGGGAGGGAGGGAGGGAGGGATCGTGAGGGGAAGGAAGGAAGGAGGGAGGGAGGGAGGGAGGGAGGGAGGGATCGTGAGGGGAAGGAAGGAAGGAGGGAGGGAGGGAGGGAGGGAGGGAGGGAGGGAGGGAGGGAGGGAGGGAGGGATCGTGAGGGGAAGGAAGGAGGGAGGGAGGGAGGGAGGGAGGGAGGGAGGGATCGTGAAGGGAAGGAAGGAAGGAGGGAGGGAGGGAGGGAGGGAGGGATCGTGAGGGGAAGGAAGGAAGGAGGGAGGGAGGGAGGGATCGTGAGGGGAAGGAAGGAAGGAGGGAGGGAGAGAGGGAGGGAGGGAGGGAGGGAGGGATCGTGAGGGGAAGGAAGGAAGGAGGGAGGGAGAGAGGGAGGGAGGGAGGGAGGGAGGAGGGATCGTGAGGGGAAGGAAGGAAGGAGGGAGGGAGGGAGGGAGGGAGGGAGGGAGGGAGGGATCGTGAGGGGAAGGAAGGAAGGAGGGAGGGAGGGAGGGAGGGAGGGATCGTGAGGGGAAGGAAGGAAGGAGGGAGGGAGGGAGGGAGGGAGGGATCGTGAGGGGAAGGAAGGAAGGAGGGAGGGAGGGAGGGAGGGAGGGAGGGAGGGAGGGAGGGAGGATCGTGAGGGGATGGAAGGAAGGAGGGAGGGAGGGAGGGAGGGAGATAGGGAGGGAGTGAGGGGAAGGAAGGAAGGAGGGAGGGAGGGAGGGAGGGAGGGAGGGAGGAAGAGGGATCGTGAGGGGAAGGAAGGAGGAGGGAGGGAGGAGTGAGGGAGGAAGGATGGAGGGAGGGAGGAGGAGGGAGGAGGGAGGGAGGGAGGAGGAGGAGGGAGGGAGGGAGGATCGTGAGGGGAAGGAAGGAAGGAGGGAGGGAGGGAGGGAGGGATCGTGAGGGGGGAAGGAAGGAAGGAGGAGGGAGGGAGGGAGGGATCGTGAGGGGAAGGAAGGAGGAGGAGGAGGAGGGAGGAGGGAGGGATCGTGAGGGAAAGGAAGGAAGGAGGGAGGGAGGGAGTGAGGGAGGGAGGGAGGGATCGTGAGGGGAAGGAAGGAGGAAGGGAGGGAGGAGGGAGGGAGGGAGGGATCGTGAGGGGAAGGAAGGAGGGAGGGAGGGAGGGAGGGAGGGAGGGAGGGGGATCGTGAGGGAAGGAAGGAAGGAGGGAGGGAGGGAGGGAGGGAGGGAGGGATCGTGAGGGGAAGGAAGGAAGGAGGGAGGGAGGGAGGGAGGGAGGGAGGGATCGTGAGGGGAAGGAAGGAGGGAGGGAGGGAGGGAGGGAGGGAGGGATCGTGAGGGGAAGGAAGGAGGGAGGAGGGAGGAGGGAGGGAGGGATCGTGAGGAGAAGGAAGGAGGGAGGGAGGGAGGGATCGTGAGGGGAAAGAAGGAGGGAGGGAAGGAGGGAGGGATCGTGACGGGAAGGAAGGAAGGAGGGAGGGAGGGATGGAGGGAGGGATCGTGAGGGAGGAAGGAAGGGAGGGGGGGGGGGGGGGATCGTGAGGGGAAGGGGGGGAGAGGGAGGGAAGGAGGAAGGGATCGTGAGGGGAAGGAAGGAAGGAGGGAGGGAGGAAGGGATCGTGGGATCGTGAGTGGAAGGAAGGAAGGAGGGAGGGAGGGAGGGGGGATCGTGAGGGGAAGGAAGGAAGGAGGGAGGGAGGGAAGGAGGAAGGGATCGTGAGGGGAAGGAAGGAAGGAGGGAGGAGGAAGGGATCGTGAGGGGAAGGAGGGAGGGAGGAAGGGAGGGAGGGAGGGATCGTGAGGGGAAGGAAGGAAGGAGGGAGGGAGGGAGGGAGGGATCGTGAGGGGAAGGCAGGAAGGAGGGAGGGAGGTTGGGAGGGAGGGATCGTGAGGGGAAGGAAGGAAGGAGGGAGGGAGGGAGGGAGGGATCGTGAGGGGAAGGATGGAAGGAGGGGAGGGAGGGAGGAGGGAGGGATCGTGAGGGGAAGGAAGGAAGGAGGGGAGGGAGGGAGGGAGGGAGGGAGGGATCGTGAGGGGAAGGAAGGAAGGAGGGAGGGGGAGGGAGGGAGGGAGGGAGGGAGGGATCGTGAGGGGAAGGAAGGAAGGAGGGAGGGAGGGAGGGATCGTGAGGGGAAGGAAGGAAGGAGGGAGGGAGGGAGGGAGGGAGGGAGGGAGGGAGGGAGGGATCGTGAGGGGAAGGAAGGAAGGAGGGAGGGAGGGAGGGAGGGAGGGAGGGAGGGAGGGAGGGAGGGAGGGAGGGATCGTGAGGGGAAGGAAGGAGGGAGGGAGGGAGGGAGGGAGGGAGGGAGGGAGGGAGGGATCGTGAGGGGAAGGAAGGAAGGAGGAGGGAGGGAGGGAGGGAGGAGGGAGGGAGGGAGGGAGGGAGGGAGGGAGGGAGGGAGGGATCGTGAGGGGAAGGAAGGAAGGAGGGAGGGAGGGAGGGATCGTGAGGGGAAGGAAGGAAGGAGGGAGGGAGGAGGGAAGGAGGGGGAGGGAGGGAGGGAGGGAGGGAGGGAGGGATCGTGAGGGGAAGGAAGGAAGGAGGGAGGGAGGGAGGGGAGGGAGGGAGGGAGGGAGGGAGGGAGGGAGGGATCGTGAGGGGAAGGAAGGAGGGAGGGAGGGAGGGAGGGAGGGATCGTGAGGGGAAGGAAGGAGGGAGGGAGGGAGGGAGGGAGGGAGGGAGGGAGGGAGGGAGGAGGGAGGGAGGGAGGGAGGGAGGGAGGGAGGAGGGGGATCGTGAGGGGAAGGAAGGAGGAGGGAGGGAGGGAGGGAGGGAGGGATCGTGAGGGGAAGGAAGGAGGGAGGGAGGGAGGGAGGGAGGGATCGTGAGGGGAAGGAAGGAAGGAGGGAGGGAGGGAGGGAGGGAGGGAGGGAGGGAGGGGAGGGAGGGAGGGATCGTGAGGGGAAGGAAGGAAGGAGGGAGGGAGGGAGGGAGGGAGGGAGGGAGGGATCGTGAGGGGAAGGAAGGAAGGAGGGAGGGAGGGAGGGAGGGAGGGAGGGGGGAGGGAGGGAGGGATCGTGAGGGGAAGGAAGGAAGGAGGGAGGGAGGGAGGGAGGGAGGGAGGGATCGTGAGGGGAAGGAGGAGGGAAAGGAGGGATGGGGAGGGGAGGAGAAGGGAGGGAGGGAGGGAGGGAGGGAGGGAGGGAGGAGGGATCGTGAGGGGAAGGAAGGAAGGAGGGAGGGAGGGAGGGAGGAGGGAGGGATCGTGGAGGGGAGGAGAAGGGAGGGAGGGAGGGAGGAGGAGGGAGGGAGGGATCGTGAGGGGAAGTAAGGAGGAGGAGGGGAGGGAGGGAGGGAGGGAGTGAGGGAGGAGGGAGGGAGGGGAGGGAGGGATCGTGAGGGGAGGGAGGGAAGGAGAGGAGGGAGGGAGGAGGGAGGATCGGGAGGGGAAGGAAGGAAGAGGGAGGGAGGGAGGGAGGGAGGGAGGGAGGGAGGGAGGGATCGTGAGGGGAAGGAAGGAAGGAGGGGAGGGAGGGAGGGAGGGGGGATCGTGAGGGGAAGGAAGGAAGGAGGGAGGGAGGGGAGGGAGGGAGGGAGGGAGGGAGGGATCGTGAGGGGAAGGAGGAAGGAGGGGGAGGGAGGGAGGGGGAGGATCGTGAGGGGAAGGAAGGAAGGAGGGAGGGAGGGAGGGAGGGAGGGAGGGAGGGAGGGATCGTGAGGGGAAGGAAGGAGGGAGGGAGGGAGGGGAGGGAGGGAGGGAGGGAGGGAGGAGGGAGGAGGGAGGGAGGGAGGGAGGGAGGAGGGAGGGAGGGAGGGATCGTGAGGGGAAGGAAGGAAGGAGGGAGGGAGGGAGGGAGGGAGGGAGGGAGGGAGGGATCGTGAGGGGAAGGAAGGAAGGAGGGAGGGAGGGAGGGAGGGAGGGAGGGAGGGATCGTGAGGGGAAGGAAGGAAGGAGGGAGGGAGGGAGGGGGAGGGAGGGAGGGATCGTGAGGGGAAGGAAGGAAGGAGGGAGGGAGGGAGGGATCGTGAGGGGAAGGAAGGAAGGAGGGAGGGAGGGAGGGAGGGAGGGAGGGAGGGAGGGAGGGATCGTGAGGGGAAGGAAGGAAGGAGGGAGGGAGGGATCGTGAGGGGAAGGAAGGAAGGAGGGAGGGAGGGATCGTGAGGGGAAGGAAGGAAGGAGGGAGGGAGGGAGGGAGGGAGGGAGAAATCGTGAGGGGAAGGAAGGAAGGAGGGAGGGAGGAATCGTGAGGGGAAGGAAGGAAGGAGGGAGGGAGGAATCGTGAGGGGAAGGAAGGAAGGAGGGAGGGAGGGAGGGAGGGAGGGAGGGAGGGAGGGAGGAATCGTGAGGGGAAGGAAGGAAGGAGGGAGGGAGGGAGGGAGGGAGGGATCGTGAGGGGAAGGAAGGAAGGAGGGAGGGAGGGAGGGAGGGAGGGATCGTGAGGGGAAGGAAGGAAGGACGGAGGGAGGGAGGGAGGGAGGGAGGGAGGGAGGGAGAAGGGAGGGAGGGAGAAGGGAGGGGAAGGAAGGAAGGAGGGAGGGAGGGATCGTGAGGGGAAGGAAGGAAGGAGGGAGGGAGGGATCGTGAGGGGAAGGAAGGAAGGAGGGAGGGAGGGATCGTGAGGGGAAGGAAGGAAGGAGGGAGGGAGGGATCGTGAGGGGAAGGAAGGAAGGAGGGAGGGACGGATAGGGAGGGAGGGATCGTGAGGGGAAGGAAGGAAGGAGGGAGGGAGGGAGGGAGGGATCGTGAGGGGAAGGAAGGAAGGAGGGAGGGGGGAGGGAGGGAGGGATCGTGAGGGGAAGGAAGGAAGGAGGGAGGGGGGGGGAGGGAGGGATCGTGAGGAGAAGGAAGGAAGGAGGGAGGGAGGGAGGGAGGGAGGGATCGTGAGGGGAAGGAAGGAAGGAGGGAGGGAGGGAGGGAGGGAGGGATCGTGAGGGGAAGGAAGGAAGGAGGGAGGGAGGGAGGGAGGGATCGTGAGGGGAAGGAAGGAAGGAGGGAGGGAGGGAGGGAGGGATCGTGAGGGGAAGGAAGGAAGGAGGGAGGGAGGGATCGTGAGGGGAAGGAAGGAAGGAGGGAGGGAGGGAGGGAGGGAGGGAGGGAGGGAGGGAGGGATCGTGAGGGGAAGGAAGGAAGGAGGGAGGGAGGGAGGGAGGGGGGGAGGGGAGGGAGGGAGGGGAGGGAGGGAGGGATCGTGAGGGGAAGGAAGGAAGGAAGGAGGGAGGGAGGGAGGGAGGGGGGGAGGGAGGGAGGGAGGGGAAGGAAGGAAGGAGGGAGGGAGGGAGGGAGGGAGGGAGGGAGGGAGGGAGGGAGGGAGGGAGGGAGGGAGGTAGGGAGGGGAGGGAGGGAGGGGAGGGAGGGAGGGATCGTGAGGGGAAGGAAGGAAGGAGGGAGGGAGGGAGGGAGGGAGGGAGGGAGGGAGGGAGGGAGGGAGGGAGGGAGGGAGGGAGGTAGGTATCGTGAGGGGAAAGAAGGAAGGAGGGAGGGAGGGAGGGAGGGAGGGATCGTGAGGGGAAGGAAGGGAGGGAGGGAGGGAGGGAGGGAGGGAGGGAGGGGTGAGGGAGGGAGGGATCGTGAGGGGAGGGAAGGAAGGGAGGGAGGGAGGGAGGGAGGGAGGGATCGTGAGGGGAAGGAAGGAAGGAAGGAGGGAGGGAGGGAGGGAGGGAGCGTGAGGGGAAGGAAGGAAGGAGGGAGCGTGAGGGGAAGGAAGGAAGGAGGGAGCGTGAGGGGAAGGAAGGAAGGAGGGAGCGTGAAGGGAAGGAAGGAAGGAGGGAGCGTGAGGGGAAGGAAGGAAGGAGGGAGCGTGAGGGGAAGGAAGGAAGGAGGGAGCGTGAGGGGAAGGAAGGAAGGAGGGAGCGTGAGGGGAAGGAAGGAAGGAGGGAAGGAGGGAGCGTGAGGGGAAGGAAGGAAGGAGGGAAGGAGGGAGCGTGAGGGGAAGGAAGGAAGGAGGGAGGGAGGGAGCGTGAGGGGAAGGAAGGAAGGAGAGAGGGAGGGAGCGTGAGGGGAAGGAAGGAGGGAGGGAGGGAGCGTGAGGGGAAGGAAGGAAGGAGGGAGGGAGGGAGCGTGAGGGGAAGGAAGGAGGGAGGGAGGGAGCGTGAGGGGAAGGAAGGAAGGAGGAAGCGTGAGGGGAAGGAAGGAAGGAGGGAGGGAGGGAGCGTGAGGGGAAGGAAGGAAGGAGGAAGCGTGAGGGGAAGGAAGGAGGAAGCGTGAGGGGAAGGAAGGAAGGAGGAAGCGTGAGGGGAAGGAAGGAAGGAGGGAGGGAGGGAGCGTGAGGGGAAAGAAGGAAGGAGGCAGGGAGGGAGGGAAGGAGCGTGATGTGACGGGAGGGAGCGTGAGGGAAAGGAAGGAGGGCAGGAGGGAGTGTGAGTTGTCGGGAGTGAGGGTAGGTGGTGGCTTGCACGCACCCATGGGAGGAGCTCAGGAAGGAGGGAAGAGCCACAAGTGGATGGCAGGGCATGTAGGTGGAGGAGGTTTGTGGGTGGACACACTGCTGAAAGGGTGTGTGGAGAGAGAGGGAGACGTTGTTGTAATATTGGTCTGCTTGCTTGCTTAAATGGACGTGTTATTAACACACATCCAGTGTGTTAATTTGATATAAACACAGTATACATCCAGTGTATATCAAATAACAAAAGCAAATCGAGGTGGAGGACTTGAGCTGAATCCTGAACTCTTTGTTCTTACGTTTAAATACGACAGTTTTAAATTTCATGTAAAGTGATTTGTTAACAGTATCATTGTTGTATCGCTGGAGTGTCTCAAGTGTAATATATATATTGACCTTATATCTAGGACTATTGCAGTATACAGGGGGAGAGATCAGCACCAGAAGGGTCTTGCACGAGCTAGCGATGTTGGTTTGAAATGGCAGGGAATTCTAGTTTCCTGTTGACCCTTGATGTGTTCCAGCTCCTGGAAGACGATGTGCTGACCGCTCACCTACGCTTTGGGGTGTGTGAAAATGATATGGCTAAAGCACTCGATTCCCGGAAGATCTGATTCGTCACTTACGGAAAATGCAGAAGACTGTTGTTTACAGTGACGTAGAAATATTAACTAGTGACGGTATTAGACTCCCAGCTCACTGCGCAACACTGCAACCCATCCTCGACTCAAGTCCATTACATCCAGCGTTCGACCCCTCAGACGCATTCATAAATTTTTACATGCTATTCATTCAAAACGGGAATTTTCTCAAATATTAATTTATATTAAAATATATTAACATTGTGCAAATATAGGCATAGGTTAGGTAAGATTTTTAGGTTCTGTTGGTGATTATTTGTATTTGTAGTCCGTGGGTGAAGCATTTACTTCACTAATGCACTAATTAATTCAAAAATCAAAGTCAACTTTGATATCAAATCAGCTGTCAGGATAGATGAAAACAGTCCCTGTAGAACAAGGCAAATGCTCTTCATCTCTATAATCCCGCTGCTAAGTATAACCTCATCCAAACAGCAGCTAGCAAAAATCAAACTTCTCTTAATGAGTGCCTTACAAAGCAGCGTAGATCCCTCCTTCACAGGCTGCATATAATTCGCAAACAAACCCAAGTCTTATAAAACAGTGTTACACTGGGAATGAAACGATCATTGTAAAGAAAGAAAAGAAAAGAAGACAAGAAAAAAGTGTTAACAACACGTAACGAATTTCTTTAATGACTGACGTAACTGAAAACCAGCATTCTTCCAATATCATTACTGAAATCTCCTATCTAATATCAAACCAGACCAATATCAAGTCTACCTATACTTTCAAAAAATTGAAAAAATTATTTGCAAACAGCTTGACTCCTACTTTGTAAAACAACTTATTCAAGTCCCTGCCAGTTTGGCTTCCGTTTCCAAAAAAGTACCAATGATGCCATTATTAGTCTGCTTAATAATATAATTTGCACAGCCAGTTCCAATTGGCCTCTTTATTGACCTGAGAAAGGCCTTTGATTTACATAATCATAACTACCTCTTACTTATAATTCACCACTATTTTTTTTATTTTTTTTTATTTTTACATGCAAGCATGTGTATAATGTACAATAAAAACAGAATATAACATAGAACAAAAGTACAAAGCACACACACGTACAATGACAAAGGAACGAATCAAGAGAAGACCAGCCAGAAGGGCTGATCACAAAACAAAAATGCATATACAAACATAACACAAATATAAACACAGCGTAATACAAACATAAGGGAAACAGAGAGGCGAGAAACATAGAAAACAAGTCTGCTAACACCTCACACACATAATGCACACATAACAAAGAGCACACCCCAACAGCCTGAAGGGCACACAAGATGACAAACAAGCGCACACGACATCCACAACCGAACAAACGCATAGGAACTGCACACCCCCCCCCCCACTAGCCATACAAGAAAACCCACAATACAAACCGGAGCACGCTGGTACCGGGAAACAATACCCACCCCACCCACTCACATACACACCCCACAACCAGGCAACACAAAATACATAGAAATCACTTGCGAGGAACCTCGTGAGAAATGTACTTCTCCGGGAAAAGCTCATGAGGATATTTCGCCTTGTAAGCTTCCCAGACTAGATCTTCAAGGTCGGTAGGGTTTACGACCCCCGCGCTCGAGCGGGTATCATAAACTTGGGAACAACTATATCTGGCGGCATCGGCCAACGCCCAAGGTCACTGACGCAAGTCGCATAACGAGGCTGGGGAGCGCCAACCACGCCCTTCGAGGAAGCAGATGACACCGGAGAAGCGGACAAGGGTCGCCGAGCCTGCCACGCCTTCTTCATCGGAGCAGGTGCCGGACGCTGAGACGATAGCACTTCCACGGATACCGCAGGAGACACGGAAGGGACTGCAGGAATCGGAAGAGGCGGCAAGACCGCTGCTGAGGAAACGGGTAACGAGGAAGGGGCCACAGAACATCCAGAGCGAGCATCCTTTCTCAACATCACTACCAGGCCACCCCGCTCACCACCAACTACAGCAGGGGAAACCACCGCCCACGAAGAACCGGAGCCATACGACGCAGGCAACGCACCTGAAGCAGGACCCTCGGACACCGGACCAGAAGGTGAGGCCGAAACGCCGGCACCGGCATCCTCAGGCAAGTGTACCTCCGCCACCACCGTAGTGTGCACCACAACCGGAGCCACTCCACCGTCAACGGAAGGACGACACTCGTCGAATTCACCAACATCAGCCCACGCAGAAGAACGCCGGGAATGCTTAGGCTCGGGCCGCACATCATCAGACCCGGAGGCAGACTCAGCGACCCGCGCAGCACCAACCGAGCGAACCGACGCACACCGCAGCACGGCAGCCTCCTCAACCACACGGGGCACCAGGCCAGGCACAGGAGGGAATGCCGGAACCACCGCAGCTCCCAGCACAGCCGGAACAGACGGCGAGGGCGCAGGGACCGGGACAGACACAGCAGAGGAAGAACTGGAAGACGAGGGGTCCGAGCAAACGGCAGGCGGAAGAGGCCCAGGGACACCAGCTGGAGCACTAGGCGAGGACCCAACCTCCGGAGGAGATGCGGCAACAACAGGGGGCGCAACAGGCGGAACAACAGCTGCTACAGAGGGCACCTCCTCAGCCGAAGAGACGTCCATACCCACCGAATCATCCCCCACAGGAAGGGGCGGAAAATCCTCCTCACTGAAGAGATTCACTGGTGCAACAGCAGGCGCAGAACAGTCAGCAGCCTGATGGCCCAAAAGACCACAACGATAACACGTCCGCGGCTGACGGGCGTAAAACACCCGAACGTTGTACCCCATAAGGCGCACAGAGGACGGAATATCCGCCCGGAGTGTCATGCCCAGGGTGCGAATGTTAGACCTCACACCCTTAAGAGGACTAGAAGACACCACGTTCACTCTCACACTAACAACTGCTCCAAACCGGCCGAAATACCGCCGTAGCAGAGCCTCTGGAAACTCCAAGGGAGCCCCATGCACACTGATGTAAGTAAGTGCACCACTCCTATCCGAGAGGGTGACAGTGCCCGCACCATCCGGCAGGGGCAGTGTCCGCCCCTCGTATCGCCGGAGAAAATCGCAATACGCCACATTCTCTGCAAACTTCACAATTGCCCTACGGGCCGTTACCAACTCGACCCCATAAATCGCAAACACAGGGACAGAGAGCATTTCACAAGCCAGGGCAATCTCCGGGTAACCAGCCCGCACAGAGAACTCTAGTCCCACAGACTGAGCCCGGACGACAGGGGGTAGAGGGACCCCCATCGTAATGCCACGTCAGCACAGGCGAGCAGACACACACCCGCCCCCAACCAGCCGAAACGGGCAAACAACACCAACTGCTGGAGCGCCGACTCAACACGTCCGCCCCGTACCGAAGCTAGGGCCAGACTCACTTCACCACTATGGTATTCGAGGCCTTGCTCTGGACTATTTTCGTTCCTATCTCAGTGACCAATATATATCACCAATATATATAGTCATCAATAGCATATCCTCCCCATTTCTCTCATTGACACTAGGGGTGCCATAGGGGTGTCACAGGGCAGCATTTTGGTATCTTCTATTTCTTATATACATAAATAATTTGCCAAATATTTATAACATTCTTAAACCAATATTATTTGCTGACAATACTACCTTCATCTATTCTGACCAACCCCCACACACTAAATATTATTGTCAACAGTGAATTAAAAAAAGTCCTCGCGGTGATGTCAACCAACAAACTTACACTAAACATAGAAATGACCTACATTTAATTTGGTAGTAAATCATCAAATCAGACTCGACTTCAGATAGACAATGTCAACATTACCAATAAAAATTAAGGGAGGTTCCTTGGCCTATCCATAGTCAACAGACTGAACTTCAGCACCAGCACCCACATACAACACATTGCCAAAAGAGTTTAAAAAACGGTCGGTATATCTTCTAAAATCGGATATTATGTTCCCCACTCTGCTCTCCTCATTATACTATGCCCTAATCTATCCCTATCTTATTAATTGTATCTGTGCATGGGGTTCAACCACTCCAAATTATCTCAAGCCTTGACGTGTATGAGAGCAAAGTCTTTGTTCTACTTCCCTGTCTTATTATCACAAGTGAATAAGTACGTAAAGTCTTGTTCCACCTGTCAGACGAAAAGGTGCCCCAAAGGTACAGGCCCCACTCCAAGAGTTTCTTGAAATTTGAATCTCTAGAT
>NC_091182.1:6637948-6717351 GCF_040958095.1 Procambarus clarkii | reverse complement strand
AGAAATTAGACCACTGACAAAAGTTTCCCAGTCTGTCTGCCTCAGTTCTAACATATGTTCCCTGGCCTCAGCCAGAGCCGTTTGAAAGAGCTTAAGCATTTCAGCAGTGCGGGTCCTTCTATAAGCTAGTCAAATTTTTCTGGCAGTGTGTTTTAGTGCATGCAATTTAGAATCATTATAATAAGCATAAGTGCTATTACCAGTGTAATTTGGGTTACGTGGCCTGGATGATGGATCAAGTGATTCTATAAGCTGCTCGATAGTACCTGTGAGCTCATTGTTAGGAATTAGGGGTGACCTGATGGAGGTGTGTAAGTGGATGAATGAACATAACAAAAGGGGGTGTTAAATGTAATATTATTATTAGAAATGTAACATTAATAGGGGTATTAAATGTATCAACATAAAACATTAATGTTAGTGGCCATCAGGTAAAATCAGGTTAATATTTGTAAAGAATTTAAAAGAGTTAAATACGAACTTAATATATATTTTGCTATCGCAAAAATATATTCCCAAGGTATTATAATTGCAAATAAATATATAATACAATTATTTGTAACTTTTTTTTATTTTAGATTTTCGTGTTATTTGATAATATACAATAGCATTTAGATAATGCTAGAGCTGAACATTCTTTAGGCTCGTTGCATTTTGTGGTAGTCGGCCATTTTAAAATCGTGTCAGAGGGACGGCTGCTGGCTTATCTACAAAATCCTGCTTCATCTTCAATAGTTAAGGTAACTGTTTTCTTTTATTTGTTCTTAGACATGTGTAGTAATTATATATATAAGCTTGTGGTGGTAGGGTGGATGGTGTGTTGACGGTGGTGTTGTGTTGATGGCCTGGAATTGTGTTGACGGTGTTGATGGCCTGGAATTGTGTTGACGGTGTTGATGGCCTGAAATTGTGATGACGGTGGTGTTTATGGCCCTCGAGGCGTGTTGATGGCCTAGAATTGTGTTGACGGTGGTGGTTATGGCCTGGATGATATGTTATAGATCTAAGCCCTAAATATAAATCATTTATATTTATTATGAATAACAGAGGTCCCAGGACATTATTGTGCATCCTAGTGTTGTGCATGTGTAGTATGTATATTTATGTAGTATATTTGGCATATTTTGGCATTTAGTTAATGCCACTTAGTGGCATGTGTCTGCACCCTTTCCAGTTTTTTTATATACTTCTTAAGATATGGGCACCATACAACTGCTGCATACGCCAACTTTGGTCTAACAAAAGTTGTAAACAATTTCAAAATTTCTGTTGAAGAAATCCTGTTTCCTACTTCTGCATCTGTTTTAGTATAAATGTTTTTGCTCCTTTATCTTATATTTCACAAAATTGACACATTTATTCTTCTCATTTACTTCCTTTCCTAACAGCAGGTCTATCCAGTAAACTTCCTTAAATTCCTTTCCGACTTCCAGCCTAATGTTTGTTTTATCCTAGTGTGTATGATGCTAGCATGTGTCTGGTGCCTGTTGTGTTAAATCGAAGATAAATGAACAAGTCTAGGTCCAATAACTTAATGATTTTTTTATGGAGTAATCTATGCTATGTTGATAGTGCTGTTATGTGTCTGCAGGTGCATTCAGTGTGTTTTTCATGCCTGGTGTGTTAATTGGTGGTGACTAGGTATATTCACAATAGTCGTTTCTATCACTAATGACACTATTGCAGATGAAGGTATCTTTGTAATATATTGCTGTGCCTCCTTTTTTCTTATTAGGCCTGCAATTATGAATGGCTTTATAACCAGCTAAGTTGTAGAGTTGGGTATAGTCTTTACTTAGCCAAGTTTCTGTTAAAATGATGATACCTGGTTGATGGGCTTCTGGGAGTTCTACTCCCCAAGCCCAGCCCGAGGCCAGGCTTGACTTGTGAGAGTTTGGTCCACTAGGCTGTTGCTTGGAGCGGCCCGCAGGCCCACATACCCACCACAGCCCGGTTGGTCCGGCACTTCTTGGAGGAATAAATCTAGTTTCCTCTTGAAGATGTCCACTGTTGTTCCGGCAGTATTTCTTATGCTCGCTGGGAGGTTATTGAACAACCATGGACCTCTGACGTCTGCCTGGGTTGTGAAGGT
Organism: Procambarus clarkii; assembly: GCF_040958095.1. Lineage (NCBI taxonomy): Eukaryota > Metazoa > Arthropoda > Malacostraca > Decapoda > Cambaridae > Procambarus > Procambarus clarkii. The sequence continues at coordinate 6,715,259 of NC_091182.1, read as the reverse complement.
CATTGGTCTCCATGAAATTGGTGACCCGACTCCTAATCACTCTCTCAAATACATTTATTATGTGCGATGTTAGTGCTACTGGTCTATAATTCTTTGCCAATGCTTTGCTCCCTCCCTTGTGTAGAGGGGCTATGTCTGCTACTTTAAGTGCATCTGGTATCTCCCCCAATGTCCAAGCTCTGCCTCCACACTATACTAAGGGCCTGTGCTACTGGCACTTTGCATTTCTTTATAAATATTGAATTCCATGAATCTGGACCCGGGGCCGAGTGCCTGGGCATGTTTTCAATTTCTCTTTCAAAGTCTAGTACGCTCGTGTTGATATCAGTTATATTTACAGGGGGTTTGAATATCCCGCATAAAGAATTTGTCTGGATCTTCCACTTTTATGTTTATTTGAGTGCTAAATATGTCCTCATACTGCTTTTTTAGGATTGAGTGGTCGAGTGAAAATTTGTCACAGAATCTAAATAGTTCTCTAATCTGTGGATGGTTAGGTCCGATAGATTTCCTGGTATATTAATATTGTTTGCTATTCTCCATCTGAGACTAGGCAAGTTGAAGTCACCTAGGAAGACAATAATCAGGTATCGGGTTCTCCAAATTATCAAGGCTATTCTCTATTTTGTTTATCTGTTCTGTGAATTCCTCGGCTGTTGCATCTGGCGGTTTGTATATTAGAATAATCACTAAATATATTTTCTCTATTTTTAATCCCAATACCTCTACCACCTCATTTGTAACGTTAAGGAGCTCCAAGCATACAAGGTCTTCCATAATATACAGACTCACTCCTCCATGTGACTTAATTTTCCTATCACACCTATATAGGTTATATCCTGGAATCCAGATCTCACTAAGAATTCCCCTGCATAGGGTTCTGTGAAAGCTCCAAATAATGTATTTGACTCCATGAGGCGGTCAAGTAAAAACCCTCTTGTTCAAATTGCAAAGAGGCTGAAAGAGATGCATCATGCTCAAAGGATTTATACACCAATTACAGAACAAAATATATACCAAGGCACCAAACAATGCCTATTTGCTGAATAATGACACTTGCTGCCAAGTTTTAGACACAGTCAGTGACACCGATGAAAATGGAGACAGCATGTTCCTTTGCAGGGTATATTCGAGAAGTAAACCTCTCTTTGAGACACCTTCTAACTCCAAATTAATTTGATTATTTAAGGTTCTTACTAGGAATTCATCCATGAAGGTGATTCCAGCAAGAAAACTAAACCGCACAAGTATGATGATCGAGACAAAGCGCAAATACCTTTGTCAATACTACATGACTTATGACAAGTACGTATTTAAATACTGTATCCATGTTATAATAATAGTTTGAACTAATATTGTAAGTTAATGAGATTCACAATTTCGTTTTTTTATTAAAGTTATTATCATTTGACCAATATTTTCTTGTTGAAAATTCCCATTAGCCTGTATTTCATGAAAATTATTAATATTTTGAGAGCACGTTAAGAGATAAAACTGTATTAAGCCTGTTAGTCATACATGGCAGCTACTGTTTATACCAACCGAAAATCATTTACAAATGTGGCTAATCTATGATTGACAATCAAGTAATTTAATCCACAAATCTATTACCAACTTTATGCTATTTTCTTTTTTTTAGAGAGAACAACCCTTAAGATTTTTCAATTTTGTAGATGACATCTGAAAAGCAGTACGCTGTGGTAGGCTTCAACGATAATACTGTGTGTATCATCTCCACAACCTGGATGGAAAAATCTGATGACGTAAGCATTACTTTGAAACTAAAAATTGCATATAGTGAGTTGGTTTAAAAATATTCCAAATTAATGCTAAAATTAGCATTTAACAGTTTATTTTGATTTTTTCAGGAAAAAAATATTGTGCTCGTGGCCTTGGAGCAGGCATACAGTGCCCAAAAGCATGAGGAGACACGACAATCTGGCAAGTGTATGTCATATCAGTCCTATCAACAACCGGTAGGTATTAAATTTATAATTATTAAGATTTAAGATACAAGACACCTATTCATTTTCACCATAACTTTAACACTGCAGACATTAAAATATAATTGTAATGCTGTTTTTATCACAAGATGGGTTTCCTCATAGCTACTTAAGACTTGTGTGCCCCAGTCATAAGTTCCAAATCATGTACATCGTATTAAACATCTCTTTAGGAAGCTGATTTAAGTTATTTCTTAGTGTTCACTACAACTAGGTAACGATAAATATATATCTCACCGATATATTACTAATTGTATTCAATTATTACAGATGATTTTGACGTTGCAAAATGAAGATGCTTAGCTGCGGAAGACACTTCAAACGTGGAAACTGAAGACGATATTGGCTATCCTCTACAACGAAAAAGGAAAAAATGCTTTAAATATGAAGCAGAGAATTCCGAGAATAACAAATGTAAGCATTGATAACCTACTACAGTAATTTAAAAAAATTTGCAACTTGTAAAATGCCATTCAATACATTAAACAATTTAAATAATTTCAGGCAATCAACACTTGTCTCAATCCAAAAAGAAGTGTTCGCCATCTTCATATGAGAATACACCTTCAAAAGAAATAAGTCTTCCGCAAATACCATATTATTCTGGTATATTAAGTGAATGTGAGGATTAGTTGTAAATAATATTAAAAGTTCTAAATTGATATTTAACCATGCTTCCTTTGTTTGGTTATTTATGCTCTTGGTTTAAAAAAAACTAAAAACTGCTCTAAACTTAGTTCTCTTGCTATTTTTTTTTTGTTTAATTCCTTCTGGAAGTACTAGAAGCGTTGAGTAATTTTTGTGCTTATTTGGAATTTAATGGATACTGGACGCAGCGATGGTCGACAACCCTCCCATCCTCGTTAGTGTAGCTTTGAATTATTACAATGTTCGATTATTTATGTTACTGCAAGAAAATGACAGCTTTGTTACTACACAGTAACAATTATGTTACTAAAAGAGCAGTGTTTGCTAGGGAGAGAAGTCTTAACAGACAGGCTCAGTAACATATTAAAGGTACGACAGTACCTTTAATATGTAAAGGTACACAGTAAAAATAAAATATAAACATTAATTTAAATAGTCGGACAGAAGCAGTTATGTTGTAGATACGTTTTGACTTGGTAACTTCACTAAAGACATTAACTTCACTACTACAAAAAAATTAACTGTTTATCTTCCTATTTACTGTTTATTATTATATAAAAAAATTATGATATAGAAACGTGTTGATAATTCTGTTATACAGGGTTACCTTAAGTTAGGCAAGTTAGGTGAAACTAATTATATACTGTTGTTCAGAGAATTGTTTCAAAATACATGGTTGAGTAAATATATATAGAGAGATGATGCTGAAGAGCTCACGGACTCGGTTTCAGTAATATTATTAAGCAGTTTGGTCGTAGTGTTGTCTTAATAGAAAACTTGTTACTCTATCAGTTGATGTACCAAACTGATAGAGGGTTTTGCAGCAATAATAAACGCTTGGCTTAATAATATACAAGAAAAAGGTACTACATAATGGAACCGAGTTACATGAAACAGAAATAATATATATTCCTCTAACAAGAGAGTCGTATTTTAAAGTGACAATTTTAAGATATAAGATGGCATGACAGTATACTATGTTGAAGAAAGGTCTTGACTTAATTTTATTAAGGTCTTAGTGAAACTGTTGCTACACATGTTATGTTATTCTTTGCATGAAACCTAAGTTTGATAGTATATTAAGTTAGTTATGCTATGAAACATTAGAGATGTATATGTTACGAATAGTTGTACATGTTTAGTTTGATATAATACTTCAAGAAGTTTGTTAATACATAAAGTTTGTCTTGGTTTTGATATTGTTATGTTAAAGAAACTATTTTCTTAATTTAATAAAGAGATGTAGGATAGAAATATTGTATATATTATATAATAAACTATATATTGATATGTATACTCAGTATATAAACTATCAAATATTACTCTACAACAGAAAATATTTTATTAATTAAACTATATTAAACTAAATGTTGAACATTAAATTGTGGGCAAAGCTGAGAAAAGAGAAAAGGGTAGTAGGGAGTGGTTACAGGGGAGGGGAAGGAGGGAGGGAGGGAGGGAGGGATCGTGAGGGGAAGGAAGGAAGGAACGAGGGAGGGAGGGATCGTGAGGGGAAGGAAGGAAGGAAGGAAGGAACGAGGAGGGAGGGATCGTGAGGGAGGGGAAGGAAGGAAGGAACGAGGGAGGAGGGAGGAGGGAGGGATCGTGAGGGGAGGGGAAGGAAGGAAGGAAGGAACGAGGGAGGGAGGGAGGGAGGGATCGTGAGGGGAGGGGAAGGAAGGAAGGAAGGAACGAGGGAGGGAGGGAGGGAGGATCGTGAGGGGAGGGGAAGGAAGGAAGGAAGGAACGAGGGAGGGAGGGAGGGAGGGATCGTGAGGGGAGGGGAAGGAAGGAAGGAAGGAACGGAGAGGAGGGAGGGAGGGAGGGAGGGATCGTGAGGGGAGGGGAAGGAAGGAAGGAAGGAAGGAACGAGGGAGGGAGGGAGGGAGGGATCGTGAGGGGAGGGGAAGGAAGGAGGAAGGAAGGAACAGGGAGGGAGGGAGGGAGGGAGGAGGGAGGGAGGGAGGGAGGGATCGTGAGGGGAGGGGAAGGAAGGAAGGAACGAAGGAGAGAGGGAGGGAGGGAGGGAGGGATCGTGAGGGGAGGGAAAGGAAAGAAGGAAGGAACGAGGGAGGGAGGGAGGGAGGGAGGGAGGGAGGGATCGTGAGGGGAGGGAAAGGAAGGAAGAAGGAAGGAACGAGGGAGGGAGGGATCGTGAGGGGAAGGAGGATGGGGGAGGGATCGTGAGGGGAAGGAAGGAAGGAGGGAGGGAGGGAGGGAGGGATCGTGAGGGGAAGGAGGGAAGGAAGGAGGGAGGAGGGAGGGAGGGAGGGAGGGATCGTGAGGGGGGAAGGAAGGAGGAGGGAGGGAGGGAGGGAGGGAGGGAGGGAGGGATCGTGAGGGGAAGAAGGAAGGAAGGAGGGAGGAGGGAGGGAGGGAGGGAGGGATCGTGAGGGGAAGGAAGGAAGGGAGGGAGGGAGGGATCGTGAGGGGAAGGAAGGAAGGAAGGAGGGAGGGAGGGAGGGAGGGAGGGATCGTGAGGGGAAGGAAGAAGGGAGGGAGGGAGGGATCGTGAGGGGAAGGAAGGAAGGAAGGAGGGAGGGAGGGAGGGAGGGATCGTGAGGGGAAGGAAGGAAGGAAGGAGGGAGGAAGGGAGGGAGGAGGGATCGTGAGGGAAGGAAGGAAGGAAGGAGGGAGGGAGGGAGGGATCGTGAGGGGAAGGAAGCAAGGAGGGAGGGAGGGAGGGAGGGAGGGATCGTGAGGGGAAGGAAAGAAGGAAGGGAGGGAGGGAGGGATCGTGAGGGGAGGGGAAGGAAGGAGAGAGGGAGAGAGAGAGGGAGGGAGGGAGGGAAAGATCGTGAGGGGAAGGAAGGAAGGAGGGAGGAAGGGAGGGAGGGGGGATCGTGAGGGAAGGAAGGAAGGAAGGAGGGAGGGAGGGAGGGAGGGATCGTGAGGGGAAGGAAGGAAGGAGGGAGGGAGGGAGGGATCGTGAGGGGAAGGAAGGAGGGAGGGAGGGAGTGAGGGAGGGAGGGATCGTGAGGGGAAGGAAGGAGGGAGGGAGGGAGGGAGGGAGGGATCGTGAGGGGAAGGAAGGAAGGAAGGAAGGAGGGAGGGAGGGAGGGAGTGAGGGAGGGAGGGATCGTGAGGGAAGGAAGGAAGGAGGGAGGGAGGGAGGGATCGTGAGGGGAAGGAAGGAAGGAGGGAGGGAGGGAGGGAGGGAGGGAGGGAGGGATCGTGAGGGGAAGGAAGGAGGGAGGGAGGGAGTTAGGGATCGTGAGAGGAAGGAAGCAGGAAGGAGGGAGGGATCGTGAGAGGAAGGAAGGAGGGAGGGAGGGAGGGAGGGAGGGATCGTGAGGGGAAGGAAGGAAGGAGGGAGAGAGGGAGGGAGGAGGGAGGGATCGTGAGGGAAGGAAGGAAGGAAGGAGGGAGGGAGGGAGGGAGGGAGGGAGGGAGGGAGGGAGGGAGGGAGGGATCGTGAGGGGAAGGAAGGAAGGAAGGAGGGAGGGAGGGAGGGAGGGAGGGAGGGATCGTGAGGGGAAGGAAGGAAGGAAGGAGGGAGGAGGGAGGGAGGGAGGGAGGGAGGGAGGGAGGGATCGTGAGGGGAAGGAAGGAAGGAAGGAGGAAGGGAGGGAGGGAGGGAGGGATCGTGAGGGGAAGGAGGGAGGGAGGGAGGGGAGGGAGGGATCGTGAGGGGAAGGAATGAAGGAGGGAGGGAGGGATCGTGAGGGAAGGAAGGAAGGAGGGAGGGAGGGAGGGATCGTGAGGGGAAAGAAGGGAGGAGGGAGGGAGGGAGGGAGGGATCGTGAGGGGAAGGAAGGAGGAGGGAGGAGGAGGGAGGGAGGGAGGGAGGGAGGGAGGGAGGGAGGGAGGGAAGGAAGGAGGGAGGGAGGGATCGTGAGGAGAAGGAAGGAAGGAGGGAGGGAGGGATCGTGAGGGGAAGGAAGGAAGGAGGGAGGGAGGGAGGGAGGGAGGGAGGGAGGGAGGGAGGGAGGAAGGGAGGGAGGGAGGGATCGTGAGGGGGGGAAGGAACGAGGGAGGGAGGGATCGTGAGGGGAGGGGAAGGAAGGAGGGAGGGAGGGAGGGGAGGGAGGTAGGGAGGGAGGGATCGTGAGGGGAGGGGAAGGAAGGAGGGAGGGAGAGAGGGAGGGAGGGATCGTGAGGGGAGGGAGGTAGGGAGGGAGGGATCGTGAGGGGAGGGGAAGGAGGAGGGAGGGAGGGAGAGGGAGGGAGGGATCGTGAGGGGAGGGGAAGGAAGGAGGGAGGGAGGGAGGGGAGGGAGGTAGGGAGGGAGGGATCGTGAGGGGAGGGGAAGGAAGGAGGGAGGGAGGGAGGGAGGGAGGGATCGTGAGGGGAGGGGAAGGAAGGAGGGAGGGAGGGAGGGAGGGAGGAGAGGGAGGGAGGGAGGGATCGTGAGGGGAAGGAAGGAAGGAGGAGGGAGGGAGGGAGGGAGGGAGGGAGGGAGGGATCGTGAGGGGAAGGAAGGAAGGAGGGAGGGAGGGAGGGATCGTGAGGGGAAGGAAGGAAGGAGGGAGGGAGGGAGGGATCGTGAGGGGAAGGAAGGAAGGAGGGAGGGAGGGAGGGATCGTGAGGGGAAGGAAGGAAGGAGGGAGGAGGGAGGGAGGGAGGGGGAGGGAGGGAGGGAGGGAGGGAGGGAGGGATCGTGAGGGGAAGGAAGGAAGGAGGGAGGGAGGGAGGGAGGGAGGGAGGGAGGGAGGGATCGTAAAAGGAAGGAAGGAAGGAGGGAGGGAGGGAGGGAGGGAGGGAAGGAGGGAGGGAGGGAGGGACGGAGGGATCGTGAGGAGAAGGAAGGAAGGAGGGAGGGAGGGAGGGAGGGAGGGAGGGAGGGAGGGAGGGATCGTGAGGGAAGGAAGGAAGGAGGGAGGGAGGGAGGGAGGGAGGGAGGGAGGGAGGAAGGGAGGGAGGGAGGGATCGTGAGGGGAGGGGAAGGAACCAGGGAGGGAGGGAGGGATCGTGAGGGGAGGGGAAGGAACCAGGGAGGGAGGGAGGGATCGTGAGGGGAGGCGAAGGAAGGAGGGAGGGAGGGACGGAGGTAGGGAGGGAGGGATCGTGAGGGGAGGGGAAGGAAGGAGGGAGGGAGGGAGGGAGGGAACGTGAGGGGAGGGGAGGGAGGGAGGGAGGGAGGGGGGAGGGAGGGATCGTGAGGGGAAGGAAGGAAGGAGGGAGGGAGGGAGGGAGAGAGGAGGGAGGGAGGGATCGTGAGGGGAAGGAAGGAAGGAGGGAGGGAGGGAGGGAGGGAGGGAGGGAGGGAGGGAGGGATCGTGAGGGGAAGGAAGGAAGGAGGGAGGGAGGGAGGGAGGGATCGTGAGGGGAAGGAAGGAAGGTTAGGGAGGATCGTGAGGGGAAGGAAGGAAGGAGGGAGGGAGGGAGGGATCGTGAGGGGAAGGAAGGAAGGAGGGAGGGAGAGGGAGGGAGGGAGGGATCGTGAGGGGAAGGAAGGAAGGAGGGAGGGAGGGAGGGATCGTGAGGGGAAGGAAGGAAGGAGGGAGGGAGGGAGGGAGGGAGGGATCGTGAGGGGAAGGAAGGAAGGAGGGAGGGAGGGAGGGAGGGAGGGATCGTGAGGGGAAGGAAGGAAGGAGGGAGGGAGGGAGGGAGGGAGGGATCGTGAGGGGAAGGAAGGAAGGAGGGAGGGAGGGAGGGAGGGAGGGAGGGAGGGAACGTGAGGGGAAGGAAGGAAGGAGGGAGGGAGGGAGGGAGGAGGGAGGGAGGGAGGGAGGGAGGGAGGAGGGATCGTGAGGGGAAGGAAGGAAGGAGGGAGGGAGGGAGGGAGGGAGGGAGGGATCGTGAGGGGAAGGAAGGAAGGAGGGAGGGAGGGAGGGAGGGAGGGAGGGAGGGAGGGAGGGAGGGAGGGAGGGATCGTGAGGGGAAGGAAGGAGGGAGGGAGGGAGGGAGGGAGGGAGGGAGGGATCGTGAAGGGAAGGAAGGAAGGAGGGAGGGAGGGAGGGAGGGAGGGATCGTGAGGGAAGGAGGGAAGGACGGGAGGGAGGGAGGGAGGGGCGGAATGAATGTGAGGGACGGAAGGAGGAGGAGGGGAGGGATCGTGAGGGAGGAAGGAAGGGAGGGAGGGAGCGGAGGGGGGATCGGAGGGGAAAGAAGGAGAGGAGGAGGGAGGGAGGAGGGATCGGAGTGAGGGGAAGGAAGGCGGAAGGAGGGAGGGAGGGAGGGCAGGAGGGAGGGAGGAGGGGCGAGGGAGGGAGGGAGGAGCGGAGGGAGGAAGGAGGGAGGGAGGGATCGTGAGGGGAGGAAGAAGGGGAGGGAGGGAGTGAGGGAGGGAGGGAGGGAGGGAGGGAGGGGAAGGGAGGGAGGGAGGTATCGTGAGGGGAAGGAAGAAGGAGGGTAGGGAGGGAGGAGGGAGGGAGGGAGGGAGGTATCGTGAGGGGAAGAAGGAAGGAAGGAGGGAGGGAGGGAGGGAGGGAGGGGATCGTGAGGGGAAGGAAGGAAGGAAGGAGGGAGGGATGGAGGGAGGTGAGGGAGGGAGAGGGATCGTGAGGGAGGAAGGAGGAGGGAGGGAGGGAGGGAGGGATCGTGAGGGGAAGGGAAGGAAGGAGGGAGGGAGGGAGGGAGGGAGGGAGGGAGGGAGGGAGGGAGGGAGGGAGGGATCGTGAGGGGAAGGAAGGAGGAGGGAGGGAGGGAGGGAGGGAGGGAGGGAGGGATCGTGAGGGGAAGGAAGGAAGGAGGGGAGGGAGGGAGGGAGGGATAGGAGGGAAGGAGGAGGAGGGAGGGAGGGAGGGAGGGATCGTGAGGGGAAGGAAGGAAGGAGGGAGGGAGGGAGTGAGGAGGGAGGGAGGGATCGTGAGGGAAGGAAGGAGGGAGGGAGGGAGGAGGAGGGAGGGAGGGATCGTGAGGGGAAGGAAGGAAGGGAGGGAGGGAGGGAGGGAGGGAGGGAGGATCGTGAGGGGAAGGAAGGAAGGAGGAGGGAGGGAGGGAGGGAGGAGGGAGGGAGGGAGGAGGAGGAGGGAAGGAAGGAAGGGAGGGAGGGAGGGAGGGAGGGAGGGAGGGATCGTGAGGGGAAGGAAGGAGGGAGGGAGGGAGGGAGGGAGGGAGGGATCGTGAGGGGAAGGAAGGAGGGAGGAGGGAGGAGGGAGGGAGGGATCGTGAGGAGAAGGAAGGAGGGAGGGAGGGAGGGATCGTGAGGGGAAAGAAGGAGGGAGGGAAGGAGGGAGGGATCGTGACGGGAAGGAAGGAAGGAGGGAGGGAGGGATGGAGGGAGGGATCGTGAGGGAGGAAGGAAGGGAGGGGGGGGGGGGGGGATCGTGAGGGGAAGGGGGGGAGAGGGAGGGAAGGAGGAAGGGATCGTGAGGGGAAGGAAGGAAGGAGGGAGGGAGGAAGGGATCGTGGGATCGTGAGTGGAAGGAAGGAAGGAGGGAGGGAGGGAGGGGGGATCGTGAGGGGAAGGAAGGAAGGAGGGAGGGAGGGAAGGAGGAAGGGATCGTGAGGGGAAGGAAGGAAGGAGGGAGGAGGAAGGGATCGTGAGGGGAAGGAGGGAGGGAGGGAGGGAGGGAGGGAGGGGATCGTGAGGGGAAGGAAGGAAGGATGGAGGGAGGGAGGGAGGGATCGTGAGGGAAGGGAAGGGAAGGGAGGGAGGAGGGTAGGGAGGGATCGTGAGGGGAAGGAAGGTAAGGAGGGAGGGAGACGGATCGTGAGGGCGGAAGGAAGGGAAGGGAGGGAGGAGGGAGGGAGGGATCGTGAGGGGAGGAAGGAAGGAGGGAGGGAGGAAGGGAGGGAGAGGGAGTGAGGGAGGGCGGGAGGGGATCATGTGAGGGGAAGGAAGGAACGAGGGAGGATGGGAGGGATCGTGAGGGGAAGGAAGGAAGGAGGGAGGAGGAGGGAGGGACGGGATGGGGATCTGAGGGGAAGGAAGGGAAGGAGGAGGGAGGCGGAGGGAGGTAAGGGAGGGCGGGAGGGAGGGACTGGCAGGGAGGGAGGATGGATCGTGACCGGGAAGGAAGGAATGAGTGGAGGAGGGAGAGATCGTGAGGGCTGAAGGCGGACGAGGGACGGGAGGGAGGGATCGTGAGGAGGGAGGATGGAGGGAGGGAGGGAGGGAGGAGGGAGGGAGGAGGGAGGGATCGTGAGGGGAAGGAAGGAAGGAGGGAGGGAGGGAGGGGAGGGGGATCGTGAGGGAAGGGAGGAAGGAGGGAGGGAGGGAGGGATCGGGAGGGAAGGAGGAGGGAGGGAGGGAGGGAGGGAGGGATCGTGAGGGAGAGGAAGGAGGGAGGGAGGGATAGGGAAGGAGGGAGGGAGGGAGGGAGGGAGGGAGGGAGGGAGGGATCGTGAGGGGAAGGAAGGAAGGAGGGAGGGAGGGAGGGAGGGAGGGAGGGAGGGAGGGAGGGAGGGAGGGAGGGATCGTGAGGAGGGGAAGGAGGGATCGGAGGAGGGAGGGAGGGAGGGATCGTGAGGGAAGGAGAGGAGAGGGAGGGAGGGAGGGAGGGATAGTGAGGGGAAGGGAAGGAGGAGGGAGGGAGGGAGGGAGGGAGGGAGGGATCGTGAGGGGAAGGAAGGAAGGGATGGAGGGAGGAGGGAGGGAAGGATCGTGAGGGGAAGGAAGGAGGGAGGGAGGGAGGGAGGGAGGGATCGTGAGGGGAAGGAAGGAAGGAGGGAGGGAGGGAGGGAGGGAGGGAGGGAGGGAGGGGAGGGAGGGAGGGATCGTGAGGGGAAGGAAGGAAGGAGGGAGGGAGGGAGGGAGGGAGGGAGGGAGGGATCGTGAGGGGAAGGAAGGAAGGAGGGAGGGAGGGAGGGAGGGAGGGAGGGGGGAGGGAGGGAGGGATCGTGAGGGGAAGGAAGGAAGGAGGGAGGGAGGGAGGGAGGGAGGGAGGGAGGGAGGGAGGGAGGGAGGGAGGGAGGGATCGTGAGGGGAAGGAAGGAAGGAGGGAGGGAGGGAGGGAGGGAGGGAGGGAGGGATCGTGAGGGGAAGGAAGGAAGGAGGGAGGGAGGGAGGGAGGGAGGGATCGTGAGGGGAAGGAAGGAAGGAGGGAGGGAGGGAGGGAGGGAGGGATCGTGAGGGGAAGGAAGGAAGGAGGGAGGGAGGGAGGGAGGGAGGGAGGGAGGGAGGGAGGGAGGGAGGGAGGGAGGGATCGTGAGGGAAGGAAGGAGGAGGGAGGGAGGGAGGGAGGGAGGGAGGGAGGGAGGGAGGGAGGGAGGGAGGGAGGGAGGGATCGTGAGGGGAAGGAAGGAGGGAGGGAGGGAGGGAGGGAGGGAGGGATCGTGAGGGGAAGGAAGGAGGGAGGGAGGGAGGGAGGGAGGGAGGGAGGGAGGGAGGGAGGGAGGGAGGGAGGGAGGGAGGGAGGGATCGTGAGGGGAAGGAAGGAGGGAGGGAGGGAGGGAGGGAGGGAGGGAGGGAGGGATCGTGAGGGGAAGGAAGGAGGGAGGGAGGGAGGGGAGGGAGGGAGGGAGGGAGGGAGGAGGGAGGAGGGAGGGAGGGAGGGAGGGAGGAGGGAGGGAGGGAGGGATCGTGAGGGGAAGGAAGGAAGGAGGGAGGGAGGGAGGGAGGGAGGGAGGGAGGGAGGGATCGTGAGGGGAAGGAAGGAAGGAGGGAGGAGGAGGAGGGAGGGAGGGATCGTGAGGGAAGGAAGGAAGGAGGGGAGGGAGGGAGGGAGGAGGGAGGGAGGGAGGGATCGTGAGGGGAAGGAAGGAAGGATGGGAGGGAGGGAGGGAGGGATCGTGAGGGGAAGGAAGGAAGGAGGGAGGGAGGGAGGAGTGAGGGATCGTGAGGGAAGGAAGGAAGGAGGGAGGGAGGGAGGGAGGGAGGGATCGTGAGGGGAAGGAAGGAAGGAGGGAGGGAGGGAGGGAGGGAGGGAGGGAGGGAGGGAGGGAGGATCGTGATGGGAAGGAAGGAAGGAGGGAGGGAGGGAGGGAGGGAGGGAGGAGGGATCGTGAGGGGAAGGAAGGAAGGAGGGAGGGAGGGAGGGAGGGAGGGAGGGAGGGATCGTGAGGGGAAGGAAGGAAGGAGGGAGGGAGGGAGGGAGGGAGGGAGGGAGGGCGGGAGGGAGGGAGAAATCGTGAGGGGAAGGAAGGAAGGAGGGAGGGAGGAATCGTGAGGGGAAGGAAGGAAGGAGGGAGGAGGGAGGGAGGGATCGTGAGGGGAAGGAAGGAAGGAGGGAGGGAGGGAGGGAGGGAGGGATCGTGAGGGGAAGGAAGGAAGGACGGAGGGAGGGAGGGAGGGAGGGAGGGAGGGAGGGAGAAGGGAGGGAGGGAGAAGGGAGGGGAAGGAAGGAAGGAGGGAGGGAGGGATCGTGAGGGGAAGGAAGGAAGGAGGGAGGGAGGGATCGTGAGGGGAAGGAAGGAAGGAGGGAGGGAGGGATCGTGAGGGGAAGGAAGGAAGGAGGGAGGGAGGGATCGTGAGGGGAAGGAAGGAAGGAGGGAGGGACGGATAGGGAGGGAGGGATCGTGAGGGGAAGGAAGGAAGGAGGGAGGGAGGGAGGGAGGGATCGTGAGGGGAAGGAAGGAAGGAGGGAGGGGGGAGGGAGGGAGGGATCGTGAGGGGAAGGAAGGAAGGAGGGAGGGGGGGGGAGGGAGGGATCGTGAGGAGAAGGAAGGAAGGAGGGAGGGAGGGAGGGAGGGAGGGATCGTGAGGGGAAGGAAGGAAGGAGGGAGAGGGAGGGAGGGATGATCGTGAGGGGAAGGAAGGAAGGAGGGAGGGAGGGAGGGAGGGATCGTGAGGGGAAGGAAGGAAGGAGGGAGGGAGGGAGGGAGGGATCGTGAGGGGAAGGAAGGAAGGAGGGAGGGAGGGATCGTGAGGGGAAGGAAGGAAGGAGGGAGGGAGGGAGGGAGGGAGGGAGGGGGAGGGAGGGAGGGAGGAGGAGGGATCGTGAGGGGAGGAAGGAAGGAGGGAGGGAGGGAGGGAGGGGGGAGGGGAGGGAGGGAGGGGAGGGAGGGAGGGATCGTGAGGGGAAGGAAGGAAGGAAGGAGGGAGGGAGGGAGGGGGGGGAGGGGAGGGAGGGAGGGAAGGAAGGAAGGAAGGAGGGAGGAGGGAGGGGGGGAGGGAGGGAGGGAGGGAAGGAAGGAAGGAGGGAGGGAGGGAGGGAGGGAGGGCGGTAGGGAGGGGAGGGAGGGAGGGGAAGGGAGGAGGAGGGAGGGAGGGAGGGAAGGAGGAAGGAGGGAGGGAGGGAGGGAGGGAGGGGAGGGGAGGTAGGTATCGTGAGGGGAAAGAAGGAAGGAGGGAGGGAGGGAGGGAGGGAGGGATCGTGAGGGAAGGAAGGGAGGGAGGGAGGGAGGGAGGGAGGGTGTGAGGGAGGGAGGGAATCGTGAGGGGAGGGGAAGGAAGGAGGGAGGGAGGAGGAGGGAGGGAGGGGAGGGATCGTGAGGGGAAGGAAGGAAGGAAGGAGGGAGGGAGGGAGGGAGGGAGCGTGAGGGGAAGGAAGGAAGGAGGGAGCGTGAGGGGAAGGAAGGAAGGAGGGAGCGTGAGGGGAAGGAAGGAAGGAGGGAGCGTGAAGGGAAGGAAGGAAGGAGGGAGCGTGAGGGGAAGGAAGGAAGGAGGGAGCGTGAGGGGAAGGAAGGAAGGAGGGAGCGTGAGGGGAAGGAAGGAAGGAGGGAGCGTGAGGGGAAGGAAGGAAGGAGGGAAGGAGGGAGCGTGAGGGGAAGGAAGGAAGGAGGGAAGGAGGGAGCGTGAGGGGAAGGAAGGAAGGAGGGAGGGAGGGAGCGTGAGGGGAAGGAAGGAAGGAGAGAGGGAGGGAGCGTGAGGGGAAGGAAGGAGGGAGGGAGGGAGCGTGAGGGGAAGGAAGGAAGGAGGGAGGGAGGGAGCGTGAGGGGAAGGAAGGAGGGAGGGAGGGAGCGTGAGGGGAAGGAAGGAAGGAGGAAGCGTGAGGGGAAGGAAGGAAGGAGGGAGGGAGGGAGCGTGAGGGGAAGGAAGGAAGGAGGAAGCGTGAGGGGAAGGAAGGAAGGAGGAAGCGTGAGGGGAAGGAAGGAAGGAGGAAGCGTGAGGGGAAGAAGGAAGGAGGGAGGGAGGGAGCGTGAGGGAAAGAAGGAAGGAGGCAGGGAGGGAGGGAAGGAGCGTGATGTGACGGGAGGGAGCGTGAGGGAAAGGAAGGAGGGCAGGAGGGAGTGTGAGTTGTCGGGAGTGAGGGTAGGTGGTGGCTTGCACGCACCCATGGGAGGAGCTCAGGAAGGAGGGAAGAGCCACAAGTGGATGGCAGGGCATGTAGGTGGAGGAGGTTTGTGGGTGGACACACTGCTGAAAGGGTGTGTGGAGAGAGAGGGAGACGTTGTTGTAATATTGGTCTGCTTGCTTGCTTAAATGGACGTGTTATTAACACACATCCAGTGTGTTAATTTGATATAAACACAGTATACATCCAGTGTATATCAAATAACAAAAGCAAATCGAGGTGGAGGACTTGAGCTGAATCCTGAACTCTTTGTTCTTACGTTTAAATACGACAGTTTTAAATTTCATGTAAAGTGATTTGTTAACAGTATCATTGTTTGTATCGCTGGAGTGTCCTCAAGTGTAATATATATATTGACCTTATATCTAGGACTATTGCAGTATACAGGGGGAGAGATCAGCACCAGAAGGGTCTTGCACGAGCTAGCGATGGTTGGTTTGAAATGGCAGGGAATTCTAGTTTCCTGTTGACCCTTGATGTGTTCCAGCTCCTGGAAGACGATGTGCTGACCGCTCACCTACGCTTTGGGGTGTGTGAAAATGATATGGCTAAAGCACTCGATTCCCGGAAGATCTGATTCGTCACTTACGGAAAATGCAGAAGACTGTTGTTTACAGTGACGTAGAAATATTAACTAGTGACGGTATTAGACTCCCAGCTCACTGCGCAACACTGCAACCCATCCTCGACTCAAGTCCATTACATCCAGCGTTCGACCCCTCAGACGCATTCATAAATTTTTACATGCTATTCATTCAAAACGGGAATTTTCTCAAATATTAATTTATATTAAAATATATTAACATTGTGCAAATATAGGCATAGGTTAGGTAAGATTTTTAGGTTCTGTTGGTGATTATTTGTATTTGTAGTCCGTGGGTGAAGCATTTACTTCACTAATGCACTAATTAATTCAAAAATCAAAGTCAACTTTGATATCAAATCAGCTGTCAGGATAGATGAAAACAGTCCCTGTAGAACAAGGCAAATGCTCTTCATCTCTATAATCCCGCTGCTAAGTATAACCTCATCCAAACAGCAGCTAGCAAAAATCAAACTTCTGTTAATGAGTGCCTTACAAAGCAGCGTAGATCCCTCCTTCACAGGCTGCATATAATTCGCAAACAAACCCAAGTCTTATAAAACAGTGTTACACTGGGAATGAAACGATCATTGTAAAGAAAGAAAAGAAAAGAAGACAAGAAAAAAGTGTTAACAACACGTAACGAATTTCTTTAATGACTGACGTAACTGAAAACCAGCATTCTTCCAATATCATTACTGAAATCTCCTATCTAATATCAAACCAGACCAATATCAAGTCTACCTATACTTTCAAAAAATTGAAAAAATTATTTGCAAACAGCTTGACTCCTACTTTGTAAAACAACTTATTCAAGTCCCTGCCAGTTTGGCTTTCCGTTTCAAAAAAGTACCAATGATGCCATTATTAGTCTGCTTAATAATATAATTTGCACAGCCAGTTCCAATTGGCCTCTTTATTGACCTGAGAAAGGCCTTTGATTTACATAATCATAACTACCTCTTACTTATAATTCACCACTATTTTTTTTTATTTTTTTTTATTTTTACATGCAAGCATGTGTATAATGTACAATAAAAACAGAATATAACATAGAACAAAAGTACAAAGCACACACACGTACAATGACAAAGGAACGAATCAAGAGAAGACCAGCCAGAAGGGCTGATCACAAAACAAAAATGCATATACAAACATAACACAAATATAAACACAGCGTAATACAAACATAAGGGAAACAGAGAGGCGAGAAACATAGAAAACAAGTCTGCTAACACCTCACACACATAATGCACACATAACAAAGAGCACACCCCAACAGCCTGAAGGGCACACAAGATGACAAACAAGCGCACACGACATCCACAACCGAACAAACGCATAGGAACTGCACACCCCCCCCCCCCCACTAGCCATACAAGAAAACCCACAATACAAACCGGAGCACGCTGGTACCGGGAAACAATACCCACCCCACCCACTCACATACACACCCCACAACCAGGCAACACAAAATACATAGAAATCACTTGCGAGGAACCTCGTGAGAAATGTACTTCTCCGGGAAAAGCTCATGAGGATATTTCGCCTTGTAAGCTTCCCAGACTAGATCTTCAAGGTCGGTAGGGTTTACGACCCCCCGCGCTCGAGCGGGTATCATAAACTTGGGAACAACTATATCTGGCGGCATCGGCCAACGCCCAAGGTCACTGACGCAAGTCGCATAACGAGGCTGGGGAGCGCCAACCACGCCCTTCGAGGAAGCAGATGACACCGGAGAAGCGGACAAGGGTCGCCGAGCCTGCCACGCCTTCTTCATCGGAGCAGGTGCCGGACGCTGAGACGATAGCACTTCCACGGATACCGCAGGAGACACGGAAGGGACTGCAGGAATCGGAAGAGGCGGCAAGACCGCTGCCGAGGAAACGGGTAACGAGGAAGGGGCCACAGAACATCCAGAGCGAGCATCCTTTCTCAACATCACTACCAGGCCACCCCGCTCACCACCAACTACAGCAGGGGAAACCACCGCCCACGAAGAACCGGAGCCATACGACGCAGGCAACGCACCTGAAGCAGGACCCTCGGACACCGGACCAGAAGGTGAGGCCGAAACGCCGGCACCGGCATCCTCAGGCAAGTGTACCTCCGCCACCACCGTAGTGTGCACCACAACCGGAGCCACTCCACCGTCAACGGAAGGACGACACTCGTCGAATTCACCAACATCAGCCCACGCAGAAGAACGCCGGGAATGCTTAGGCTCGGGCCGCACATCATCAGACCCGGAGGCAGACTCAGCGACCCGCGCAGCACCAACCGAGCGAACCGACGCACACCGCAGCACGGCAGCCTCCTCAACCACACGGGGCACCAGGCCAGGCACAGGAGGGAATGCCGGAACCACCGCAGCTCCCAGCACAGCCGGAACAGACGGCGAGGGCGCAGGGACCGGGACAGACACAGCAGAGGAAGAACTGGAAGACGAGGGGTCCGAGCAAACGGCAGGCGGAAGAGGCCCAGGGACACCAGCTGGAGCACTAGGCGAGGACCCAACCTCCGGAGGAGATGCGGCAACAACAGGGGGCGCAACAGGCGGAACAACAGCTGCTACAGAGGGCACCTCCTCAGCCGAAGAGACGTCCATACCCACCGAATCATCCCCCACAGGAAGGGGCGGAAAATCCTCCTCACTGAAGAGATTCACTGGTGCAACAGCAGGCGCAGAACAGTCAGCAGCCTGATGGCCCAAAAGACCACAACGATAACACGTCCGCGGCTGACGGGCGTAAAACACCCGAACGTTGTACCCCATAAGGCGCACAGAGGACGGAATATCCGCCCGGAGTGTCATGCCCAGGGTGCGAATGTTAGACCTCACACCCTTAAGAGGACTAGAAGACACCACGTTCACTCTCACACTAACAACTGCTCCAAACCGGCCGAAATACCGCCGTAGCAGAGCCTCTGGAAACTCCAAGGGAGCCCCATGCACACTGATGTAAGTAAGTGCACCACTCCTATCCGAGAGGGTGACAGTGCCCGCACCATCCGGCAGGGGCAGTGTCCGCCCCTCGTATCGCCGGAGAAAATCGCAATACGCCACATTCTCTGCAAACTTCACAATTGCCCTACGGGCCGTTACCAACTCGACCCCATAAATCGCAAACACAGGGACAGAGAGCATTTCACAAGCCAGGGCAATCTCCGGGTAACCAGCCCGCACAGAGAACTCTAGTCCCACAGACTGAGCCCGGACGACAGGGGGTAGAGGGACCCCCATCGTAATGCCACGTCAGCACAGGCGAGCAGACACACACCCGCCCCCAACCAGCCGAAACGGGCAAACAACACCAACTGCTGGAGCGCCGACTCAACACGTCCGCCCCGTACCGAAGCTAGGGCCAGACTCACTTCACCACTATGGTATTCGAGGCCTTGCTCTGGACTATTTTCGTTCCTATCTCAGTGACCAATATATATCACCAATATATATAGTCATCAATAGCATATCCTCCCCATTTCTCTCATTGACACTAGGGGTGCCATAGGGGTGTCACAGGGCAGCATTTTGGTATCTTCTATTTCTTATATACATAAATAATTTGCCAAATATTTATAACATTCTTAAACCAATATTATTTGCTGACAATACTACCTTCATCTATTCTGACCAACCCCCACACACTAAATATTATTGTCAACAGTGAATTAAAAAAAGTCCTCGCGGTGATGTCAACCAACAAACTTACACTAAACATAGAAATGACCTACATTTAATTTGGTAGTAAATCATCAAATCAGACTCGACTTCAGATAGACAATGTCAACATTACCAATAAAAATTAAGGGAGGTTCCTTGGCCTATCCATAGTCAACAGACTGAACTTCAGCACCAGCACCCACATACAACACATTGCCAAAAGAGTTTAAAAAACGGTCGGTATATCTTCTAAAATCGGATATTATGTTCCCCACTCTGCTCTCCTCATTATACTATGCCCTAATCTATCCCTATCTTATTAATTGTATCTGTGCATGGGGTTCAACCACTCCAAATTATCTCAAGCCTTGACGTGTATGAGAGCAAAGTCTTTGTTCTACTTCCCTGTCTTATTATCACAAGTGAATAAGTACGTAAAGTCTTGTTCCACCTGTCAGACGAAAAGGTGCCCCAAAGGTACAGGCCCCACTCCAAGAGTTTCTTGAAATTTGAATCTCTAGATAGGATAGGTGCGGACTGAATTCATTTGCACAGGAGTTACTCAGGCAATAGGTATGCTCTTGTGTTAATGGACCATTTGTCCAGGTATACAATCTTGGTAGCACTTCCCCATAAGGACCCTTAGACACTAGCTGACGCATTTTTATGTAGATTCGTAACTGTTTGGACCTGAAATTTTAGTGTCTGACTGGGGGACAAGAGTTTGTGAATAAGATTTTTCAAGAATGTCTGATCATAGAAACCACACTCCATACCACCCTCAGGCGAACGGCATGGTAGAACGAACCAACTGTACACTAAAATACGTGCTTGCTATTCTGGCAAAGAGACCCAGCCTCATGGGATGAACAGTTACCTTATGTACAGTTTTCACTGAACACAGTGGTGCATCAGTCAATTAATACTCAGCCACTCTTAGTGTTGACTGGCCACTCGTGTAACTTTGCATCAGGCTTGCAATGTTAACTTCGGAGAGGATTATCCTTCAGAGTTTCTCAAAAATTAAAAATGCCTGGAGAGTTGCCACCGAGGCGTCCAGTCAAGCGCATATGCAGTATGCTCACTATTATGATAAGCAGGTGCGACCATTGGTACTAAACGAGGGCAGTTTAGTAATGAGACTGAACGAAAGGGCCCCCGCAAATCAAAGTAAAAAATTAGCAGCCAAATGGCAGGGTCAGTATAGAATTATTAGAAAATTAGGCCCGGTAAATTTTATAATTAAAGGCATCTTCTATGACCAGATAGAAACAACATTTCATATTAAACAAAAGGGAACATTTGATAGTATTTTAAAAGTTGTTCAATGTCAACCAATATTTTTTTACTAGATTTATGTGAAATCGGCTGCAATTGTTCCAAGTTTCAGTACTGCAGCGCAAATAGAAAGGGAGATTTTTAATTTTTATTTTTCAACAAATTTTACACATTTAAGTTTAAATTTTCAACCACACCTGCCAGATATAATCATTCTGTGACACTTTTCTGACACATTAGCATATAATAAAGGATCTCAAGTTGGGGATTTTCCAAAAATCTTTAGTTTTCCTAATACAAATAGTCAAAGTTCCCCCAAAAAATTATGCAAATATATCATGTTTATTGCTATTTATAAAATCAATAAATGAACTTAGGAAAAAATGCTTTCTCAGGATTTTAGAGAAATTTTATTTATAAGGTGTAAGTTTCCTGTAAACTGAATACAAAATGAAAGATATTTGAACGTTTATGTTACTTGAAAATAAATAAGAAAAAATAAAGTCTAAGGTGTTGCCATCTGTGACTTGAGGTTGACATCAACCAATTTCCTCCAAAATTGGCACCCTTACAGATAGGCTTACATGCAGTCTGGTGTACAAGTTCATGCAAATCACCCGATAAACAAAAGAAAATTACATTTTTTTTAATAAAACTAATTAAAATATTTTTTAATATATGCTATTGTGATAGCTGAGAGAGACATGATTTCAGTTGACACTTGTATTTGATAATCGTTTTTGACCATTTTGGATTAATTGACATTTTTTTCTCCCTTCCTATTTATGCTACGATGCTGAGACTTGGACCAGATTAAATTTTTCATATACAACTCGTCAAAAAAGGTTGATTAAAGTTTTCATTTATTGCATATTTGGATCGAAAACCATTCAAATTCTCCCTAAAGTCATACATTGCCAGGGAGGAATTTGGAATTGCTTTCAGTAATTCCCTTTCCTGATCCCGTTGAGGTGGATGACCCTCTTTCAACCCTCATTTGCAGTCAGGTTAAACCTTGTCACCCTATGACAAGGTCACGTGCAAACCTGGCAAGTTCTAATAAACTTACTGTATGGTTTAGTCAATTATTTTAGAACTAATTTTTTTTTTTAGAAGGCAATGAATAAAGATGCTCGTGTGTTTATACTTTGAGAGTAGTATGTAACCACCTTGAAATTGGGAGCTGTGCATTTCCAACCCCTGTGTGAGATCCATGCTTCCACCAGTCCTGTAGTTGTGTCTTTCAACTGCATGCCTAACTGTACCCAGCCTCCTCGTCCCATAGAGCCAACCACACGTTGAATAACTGAGATCAATGGAACGGTGTTTATGCTGTTCCTTCTGGCAGGGGGTGCCAGATGGTCTGGACCCTGGACAGAGGGGGGGGGGACGCTACAACCCCCCACCCCCAACCCCCCTCCTCTGAGGTGATGTCAAAAGTCACCTGACTGATGCCTCAACCGTATAAGGTTGTTCGCAGTATGCTCTCATTAGGAGAGCTGGCTCTAGATGTCAACGAGTAATTATGATGGGCCGTCGCCTTACTGATGTCATCGAAGTATGCTCAACCTAGCTGTATCAACAAAGCCCAATGTAGGACCGGAAGTGGAAGATTTATAGTCGACGAGGAGTAAGCCAGCGGCCAGAATATGCAAGGTTCTTCTCTGGTTCTCGAGGAAGCCACGTCTGCTGAAGGAACAACATGAGTAACGAAGTGATCACAGAGGAACGGCACGATCCCTGTAGAGGGTGCTTAACCCGCCAATAAAGTGACACATTGCACGTCTTTAGGGATAAAGTTAAGTGTTTGATGGGAAAACGAAGAAAGTCGTTAAGGCCTAGTATTCTGTGATGAAGACATCAGCGGATGGAAACTTAGAGCTGTAGTTAGCAACTACTCATCTCTCACCACGCCAACACCGCCTCAACGCCTATAATTGCTCACTTCTATAGCAAGACCTCGTTGGTGTCAACGTCCCAGCACTTCCGTCAAGACAATATCAAGACTGCAAAGTAAACTAGAAGATGATGTAAACCTTGAAGGTTGTTGAATCCTGAGGACTGTTTGCCAGACTGCCACTGCTGAATGGACAGTTGGGACTAATATTGTTATTAAAAGCAGGATTTTATACTTAAAGCCTAGATGATTATAATTATACTTAGGTTAGGTTAGATTTTTCTAAAGGAAATAAATTTTTCTGTCTGGAGGACCAGTCTGGGATAAGACAATCATGTTTAACGTACACATGGTTTTGTCTTAACTCCGGGGGAAAGATGTGACAGTTGTTGAGATGACTAGAGTAGAGACTTGGGATAGTATTTGACTTACGAAACCTCGCCTTGAGTAGTTCAAAAGTTGGAAGGCTATCCCTTGCTACCAGATTCAAATCCGTCCAATCAAGGAAAAATTGGGGATGAACGGGTAGAAAAGCTTGTTACGAAGGAGGGAAGGGGTTACGGGCTATTCATGCCTGTGCCACCTCTTGGGTGGCTTAACCACTGTGATGCGTCGAGTTTATAGCGACATTTCCCCTGTGCGAATGAAATCAAGTGTTCCTAAAAAATTATTTTTTCTTTGTAAAATTATATATTCCCTTCCCTGAACATGTCTATCTAAAAATAAAAAAAAATCACTTTGGCTGTGGGCATGTGGACAAGGTGTGCTGTGACGTCATCACAGGCTGGTCGCCCGGGCCATTCAAGTACCGCGAGTTGCCACAAATATGTTTCCAATTATTTGTGCCATGTATTTCCAATGCTTTTTTTTTATCATATACAATGCATATTTGTGTCCTTTACAATATGTTTAAAGTAGAATGTTCATATTGTTCCATGGAACTGTGATTCATATATCAGTAACTTGTCCACAATAAATGTTTATTGTTGCAATATTACTTGTTAAAAATTCACTAAAATTACAATATGTACAGTTTCACGCACTATTTACACATTATCACACTGTATTACACACAGTACTTCGGAAGTGAGTAATAATCAACGAAGTAGTCCATGGTACATAGCGGGATCTTGCTCTCGTTGCACCAGGTACAGATAGATTTTCGATTCCTGTTTCTTCGTTCTGTGTGCTTGCAAATAACGTGCTCGTGTACACCCTTGGTTTTAGTACTTGTAGGTGGTATGTAGCCAAGCTTGTAAATCATAAGGTAGTATTTAAAAGATTATAGGAAAAGATCAATTTGTAAGGTAGTTTTGAAAAGATCGCTTTGTAAGGTGCCACACTGGAAGAGATTCAGCCAACCTCTAAGAGTGTCAGTCAGTCTAGAAGAGATTCAGGAATTCTGAAAGGAATTTCGCTATTCTTGAAAATATCTATGGAAAACACCACCATGGAAGCCGCTCACACTGTTCATCAGTGCTACTTGTATCAGATGCATCATCACTGAACGCAGAAAACGATTCATCTATGTATCATCTATATAAACTGGAGATGGCATAGGTGGGCAAGGGTGGAACTCAGAGCTATGTAGCGAGTAAACTTGTACTCGCTCCATTATCTTAATGGCATAACTAATTAGCACGAACTACACAAGCTGTAATCCTATCCCTATTTACAGGTAATGGTTTTTCCACCCTCCTATCTTACTGTGAGGTGTAGTCACCGTATATAAACAAGCGATTTGAGTATAGCAAAGCAGTACAATTTCCAGTCAAGAATGTAGCACTCTGCGTAGGCAGTTCTAATCGTTTCCAAGATGCTACAGCTTCGACACAGAACAGGCAGCAGACAAGGACCGCATCCAGCTAAAACACTCTCCCACATAGAGCTCCGCGACTCCTGCCACTCAGCTTCCTGCTCTGCTCCAAGCTCCGTCTCAACGTCTAGGACACTGCTGTATCCAGGACTACTAAATAAATATGTAACTCACTAAACACTATCTAATCTACCCAATAACGTAACACAATCGTACGTTACAGCTACAACTGGATATGCTCGCTGTATCGACCTCATAGGTGCTGTATCACTTGCATCTGACCTTTGCGTTAGGTTTTTATTGCACCTAGCTTCACCAATATCATGACCCTTATGTTCTTCAAATACTAGGGTCTGAATTTCACCGACAGAGTGCGATCTTCCAACAATGCATCGGACAGGTGTTTAGGAGCCAGAGGCGCGTGCGGCAGCCATGGTTGCTCACTTAGTACTAACACAGCCAGCAGCCCTAAGGCATTCTGGGAATTTTTTCAAAGATGGCTGCCTCTCAATGGAGGCCTTAAAAAGTCCATTTCGTACACAACCTACCGCTCGCGTATTTTGAATAGGTACGAAAAATAAAATATATTTCTCTCAGTTGGCACAGTCCAGTGGTTAATCTTCATCAATTAATCGAGGGAAGGGAAGTTGTGTTCTGGGTCTCGGACAGACAGTAGTCTGGGGTGTAGTTCGGCATCACAGAGGAAGGGAGACTGACAATCTGGTGCCTACATGGAAGCTTCATCACTGCTGTAAGTCGGAAATCCGACACGCGCGCGCGCACGCACAAACACAAGTTCCCCCATAAAGAAAAAAAGTGGGTTATTCTGTGACATCATACAACAAGACGTATATTTATATATATCATCTCCTTTTAAACTTCAGTCTAGTATTTAAACTTAATAAACTGTTCACTAGGACTGAATATAATTGAAAACAAAAAGAATACAGCTTAACTATTCCTTAATCATAAATAGAACAACCAAATATTTTAGGACGGCTCCCCTAGAGGCGTCGTCAAGTACGCCGTAGAATCATAACAAAACACGCTGTAGAGGTGGCTCCTTCCATACAAGCTGGTATAACTCGATGGACACCCAGATTACGTGTCAACAAGCGAGCAAAACCACAACAGCACCTCTACAACCACAGGAACACCAGTATCCATCTTACCAAGTATTTTGTGTATATTTTGGTCATTTATAACAAATAGGTTAGGCGGTTATACTGTGGGATAAAAATCCCTAACACGTACGTACTCTACATTGTACATCCCTCTTATTACAAGTCATACCTGTACCTTAATATGTTAATGTGCTTTTACTAATGTTAAACATTTAAATATCCCAAACAGGTAATTGTGAAGGAAGAGACTGAAGCAGACTGTTGGCTCCCAACAATGTTTAACCCAGTTGTACACCAACCTTGCAGGCCTCCCGATAGCTGCTGTTACGTGGTACTCTGAGGCACAGGGCCACACCCTAATCTGATGCTACAAATACACAGCCTTAGCAGGTCACAACTACAGTATCAGATATGGCCCTTGTGTTTCAACCTGTTCTCGCAAATTTAATAAGTCAATATTGACTTATTAGTTGCGTGCATAGGTGACATACTAAACATAATAGTTTCCCTTGAAAAGCTTCATAGAAAACACCGACCTTACCTAACCTACTTAGTATGTTAAAATAAGCATCTTATAGCTTCGTAATTACAATTGTTACTTAACCTATTATAGGTATAGGTTAGGTAATAATTGTAATTACGAAGCAATAAGATGCTTATCTTAACATACTAAGTAGGTTAGGTAAGGTCGGTGTTTTCTATGACGCTTTTCAAGGGAAACTATTATGTTTAGTATGTCACCTATGCACGCAACTAATAAGTCAATATTGACTTATTAAATTTGCGAGAACGGATTGTGTGTTTAGTAGAGTAGTATAGTAGTATAGTAGTAGAGTAGTATACATAATTAAATTAACTAAGTATAACAGCAGATTAGACCACCATATGTGGTATGATTTATAATTTCCATATTAAAGACTAGGTAAACAATTTGTAGTTTATGAAGTATCCACTTCAAAGTGATTTTAGCTACAAATTGCCCCCCCCCCCCCACAACTTAGTGACAAGTTCTATCAGCTGAATCAGAATATACACAGTCCACTAACCAACTAAGAACTAACTCAGAAGAAAAATAATACAATATAAAGTCAATTAAAAAAAATAAAATAAAGTAAATATTTAATATTAAAAACAAGACAATAAAACAGGCTAGGATTTTCCCTCATAAGTTATGGTCCTCAACGAACCGGATAGAACATATAAAAATTAGTGCAATATTTACACTATTTACATTAACACTAATTATAGCAGGAAGACACTTACATATTTTTGAAGCCTAACTTTTTCAATCTATGCTAACAGTGAACATAACTTACAACAAGCACTATTATTGTTCCGAGGCCTGAACGAAAAGAACATTTGTGCTTTTTCATTACAAGAGGTTGATAAGAGGCTAATTTACCCATAAATGTATATGATTTTTATAATTGTAAGTGTTTACATAATATTGCACCATAACAATTACTGCATATCACAATTTACAATCTAATTCTTACACAGGGGTAGAACATTTTAGGCTGGTGTTGTACAGCAACCTAGTCTAATTTATTGTGCTAACCTGGTGTAAGGGTAAGAATTTACACTTGTCTAGAGTTGAACCTATATTACAACCTAGCAAGCCCATATTTTTATGCAGTTTATGACAACCCGAGTTGTGTTTACATAATATTTCCATAACTATAGTAATAATTTATCTATAATCATTTCACCTTTGAGTGTTAATCTGTGCCTTTGCACCAACCAAGTGGTAATTAAGGAGCTAACTTGAGATAAAACCAGCATAGATACAAGGTTACCACTCAAATTATAGTGTGTATGATTATATAATGTGTATTTTAAATGATAAAATAGCTCTTGTCGGGATCTAGTAGCTCTACTAGCTCAAGTGCTAGTAAAAGTATAAATCAAAGTCCAACAAGGCTTAGCATTAGTACATCTGCAACACGGCTAACAAATACAGTCATCATGTCTACTACCAAAAATGTAAAAGCGACCCTCACAGGTATGAAGGGCCACATAACAGATCAGTAAATGCGATGATTTATGTACACACACTCCAGTTTATTATGTAGAACTGGAGGGCCATCATAAGGTTGCAGAGAGCAAATTTAAGCATGTAAAAGAACAAATCCTGAAATATAAGTATGTTCTTGCTGTTATTAACATCGAAGATGCAATGGAAACTTTAGTACAAGAAAACACAGATTATGAAGATGCAAAACAAAGTTACAACACTTTGTCAAGTTAATAACCATACACAAGGCCACTACAAACATTGCAGCCAGAGCTTCCCAAAATCCGACAACCTGAAGTCAAATTACCATCAGTCTCCCAACTTTCTCTGGTACAGAGGACGAGAGTTGTAACTTCTGGAACAAATTTGTCGATTCAGTGGACCACAAAATTTACACATTTGCAGGATGTCTTAAAGGATGAAGTGATAAAGGTGGTCTGTAATTTGACCTTCATTGATGATGGTTATGATAGCACAGTACAGCTCCTTAAGGAAAATTATGCTAAGCCAGACAGGGCTATCAGACTTCCAACCCAAAAAATCCTAGATATTCTCCCTCCAGATGGATCAGCTGACTCACCCCAAGCCTTTAGATTGGAGCTTGAGTCCTTGCTCAGGGCGCTTAACAAGGTGAATCTGGATGAATCTGACTGGATAATCCAAGTCCACATGAGACGCAAATTACCCAGTGACGTACTGGATAAGTTGTTTGTCTTACATAACAAATCTTCTCTAACTGTAAAGGTGATAACGGAAGGTTTGAGATCCATTATAGAAAGACAACGAGATAACACAGATGGAAGTAAGTAAGTAATTATCAAAAGAAGGCACCAAACCGGGAAGGCTATGTAGCACCATCAAATACGCAAAATAATCAGAGGGCGCTAAATATCACCAAGGATGCCAATACGAGAACAAAAACGCATAAGGCGAACGATATCAAAAGTATCCGAGTCACCAAGAATTCTATCGAGGGACAGGTGACCGCGAGGGGCGGTCGGAAAGCAAGACACACACTCGTCCTGGAAGTCAGGACATTCAAGAAGGACATGCACGACCGTAAGAGGAACAATGCAACTAGGACAATAAGGAGCAGGGCGGCGCTCCAAGTGACCATGGGTTAAGCGAGTATGGCCAATACGCAACCTCGCCAGAGCTGTTTCCCACCGCCGGTTATGGTGGAAAGAGGACGGCCATGAGGAAACAACATTTAAGAGTACGTAGCTTGTTACCAGTAACAGACAACCAAGAAGCCTAGCAACTGGTAAGGACTTAGGAATGGTTAACCGGGTAAAAGTCAGAATACGGAATGCCTTTACGAGAGATGGGACAAGAGCTGACAGCTTCCTTGGCCGCAGCATCCGCACACTCATTTAAGACACACCAATATGGCTGGGAACCCAACAAAACTCAACCGACTTAAATTTACTGTGAACGAGAAACAGCCAATGCTGGATCTCGACAACTACTGGATGAACCGGATTAAAGGACCCGAGAGCCATGAGGGCACTACGAGAGTCAACAACAACTACAAAGGAAGACTGACAACGAGAAAGCAGGAGACGAAGAGCATAGAGAATAGCATAAAGTTCCGCTGTAAAGATGCTAGTCTCCGGAGGCAAGCGACACAAGTGCGATCAGGAAAAACAACAGAGTAGCCAACACCGTCCGCTGACTTAGACCCATCGGTGAAGACAGAAACGGAGCGGGAGTGAGAAGAAAAGTGCTCGAGGAAAAAGCATTTTAGTACCATAGGAGGGGGTAAAAGCTTTAGTGATACGGGTCAAGGATGTACAAAACCACGGAAGAGGGACCCTCCACGGGGGCAAAGAAGGAACAACACGAGGAGAAACATCAGAAATACAAACGGAAAGAGAATCCTGTAGGCGAGATAACCGGACAGAAAGAGGGAGGTGGTGAAGAGGAACAGGAACCGCAGGAGGGGTAAAAGTTAAAGCACGACAGAGGCGAGAGGAAGGATGTTGCAAGGACCGCGCAAGATAGCGAAGACAGTAGCGATCATGGCGGTCCTGGAGAGACAGGAAGCCAGTGTCAACATACAAGCTAAGGATGGGAGTCGAACGAAAGGCACCAGAACTGAGGCGCAACCCAGTATGGTGCAAAGCATCAAGACGGCGAAGAGTAGAAGGAGAAGCAGACGAGTAAGCAGGGCAACCATAATCGAGCTTAGACAGGACGAGAGAGGAATGTAAAGCAAGGAGAGTGTGTCTATCTGCCCCCCAAGAAGTATGGGACAAGACCCGAAGGAGGGTAAGGGCCTTAGAGCACTCAACACGGAGGTAAGAGATATGGGGAGACCAAGACAAACGAGTGTCAAGGAATAACCCCAGAAGCTTCGCGGAATCTTTGTATTCAAGGGGATGACCATAAAGTAACAAAGAGGGACGAAGAACAACCCGTTTCCGCGTAAAAGTCATGGCACAAGTCTTAGAAGTAGAGAACTTGAAGCCATGATCTGTGGCCCAAGACGACACGGCATCAATTGCAAGTTGAAGCCGGCGTTGAAGGAGAGGCGAATCATCACCCTGAAAACAAAGGGTAAAATCATCGACATAGAGAGCGGAGAAGACACCAGAAGGAAGAGAGGAAAGAAGACCATTGAGGGCAACCAGAAAAAGAGTAGTGCTCAGAACACTACCCTGGGGCACACCTTCGTATTGCTGAAAAGAGGGAGAGAGAGCGGTACCAAGGCGCACCCGAAAGGAACGACGAGAGAGGAAGCTGCGGAGAAAGAGAGGGAGATGACCACGAAGGCCAAAAGAATGAAGTTGAGATAGGATATGATAACGCCAATTGGTGTCGTAAGCCTTTTCCAGGTCAAAAAGGACGGCAACAACGGAGGTCTTCGCAGCAAAAGCAGTACGAATATAGACCTCCAAGTTCACCAGGACATCTGTCGTGCTGCGGCACTTACGGAAACCAAATTGAGAAGGGGAGAGGAGGTGATGGTGTTCCAGGAACCACATCAGACGAACGTTAACCATACGTTCAAAGAGTTTGCAGACACAACTTGTGAGAGCAATAGGGCGAAAGTCCTTAGGGGAAGTACCCAGAGACCCCGGTTCGCGAACAAGGAGGACAACGGCATCGAGCCAGTCCTCAGGGACTGACGACGACTCCCAGATCCGATTATACAGACTCAGTAAATACTGAAACGTGCTCGGAGGGAGATGGCGAAGCATCTCATAATGAATACCATCGGAGCCCGCCGCCGTAGAACCGCAGAGGGCCAGGGCAGAACGAAGTTCAGAGAGAGAAGGGATCATTATAGGGAAGCTGAAGATGAGTGCAGAAATCTAAAGGACGAGACTCAAGGACAGGTTTACGAAGAAGGAAAGATTGGGGAAGATGAAGACCAGAGCTAACAGAAGAAAAGTGGGAACCCAGTTCGGAAGCGACCTGCAACGGGTCCGCCACAAGAGTATCATGGAGGTGAAGGACCGGTGAAACATCGGGAACGAACTTACCCGCTATCTTGCGGATACGCTTCCAGATCTGGGCCAGAGGGGTTTCGGACGTAATTGTTGAGACATAAGGTGCCCAACATTCACGTTTAGCCGTACGGATGGCCCTACGGGCCACCGCACTCGCTTTCCGAAAGAAAAGAAAAGAATCGGTTGTCTGCCTACGGCGGTGCCTCTTCCAGGCTGCACGCTTACAGCGGACAGCCCGAGCACAGTCCGCATTCCACCAGGGAACGCACTTCCGTGGACCCCGAGAGGAAGAGCGAGGAATAGAGCGGAGGGCAGCGTTGAAGACAGTGTCATGAAAAAGGAGGAGAGCGCGAGAGAGAGGCAGACGGGAGAACTCAGAGAGAGCAGCACTGAGGGTAAATAGGGTCCAGTCTGCCATAGCAAACTGCCACCTATGGAAAGAAAGGGAAGGGCGAAAAGAGAAAAAGGAAACAAGGATGAGGAAATGATCACTTCCATGGAGGTCATCAAGAACCTGC
Source organism: Procambarus clarkii (assembly GCF_040958095.1). Taxonomy (NCBI): domain Eukaryota; kingdom Metazoa; phylum Arthropoda; class Malacostraca; order Decapoda; family Cambaridae; genus Procambarus; species Procambarus clarkii. Next base: position 6,684,197 of record NC_091182.1, on the reverse strand, counting down.
CACGTGAAATCTAAGTAAAGAGAAGAAGAGCAGAGAAAGATCAAGACAAGAAAGGGTGCGAGTCCGAGAGTCCAAATGAGTGGGCTCACCAGAATTCAGAAGAGACAGGGAAGAAGAGAGGAGAAACGGCTCAAGGAGGCGAACCCGGGTATTCGTCAGAACGTCACCCCAAAGAGAATGACGACAATTGAAGTCACCCAGCAGGAGCACAGGCTCCGACAAGGAGTCTAAGAGGTGTTTCAAATCAGGAAGAGAGAGCGGGACACTCGGGGGGAGATAAATGGAACAAACTGTGTACCATTTCCCCACAAAGATACGAGCAGCAGAACAATGGAGAGGCGAAGGAAAAAGTAAAAGAACAAAGGGAACATCAGCACGAATCAAGAGAGCAGAAGAATTAGAAGCCCCAGCAATGGCTGGGGGGGAGGGAGAGAGAAAGGAATAGCCACGAAAACGACCAGGACGAGCACCAAGCATTGGCTCCTGGAGACAGACACAAAAGGGCGAAAACCGCGAAATCATTAGTTGGAGTTCGAGGAAATTGGCGTAATAACCTCGAACGTTCCATTGAAGAATGGACAACGACGAGAAGAGAAAGGACAAAAACAGAGAACAAGGAAGAAACAAAGGCGAAAGAGCAACAGAGCACGTTAAAGAATATCAGGGTCAGCAAAGTCAGGGTTAGGGGGCATGGGTAAACTGAGCAAAGACGGAGGGAAGGAAACGGGAGAACAGATCAGAGGTGGGCGGGCGGGGTCCGGAGGAGGAGGAGGAGGAGGAGGAAGAGGAGGAAGAGGAGGAGACAACGGAGAGGAGCAGTCAAGGACAGCAGCAGGAAGAGAGGGAGTAGAAAGAGGGGAGCGCACCCCAGCAAGAGCAGCAACCGAAAGGGAAGAAGGGGCCAAAGAAACCTCCATAGCAGGAGCAGGGGGCGCAATCACTGAAACGGGAGGGGAAGGAGCAACAGAGCCAGAAGTAGGAGCTGAGGAAGAAAGCGAAGCCTTCTTACCCGCCGGGAAAGAGAAAGGAGAGGAGCCAGGCTTACGCTTCTGACTTAAAGAGACCGGTGTCCCAGCAACTACGTACCGGGCAACGGATTCCAGTGTCTCAACAGGAGAAGCCGAACGAGAGCACACACGACAGCCGTTAGGAGAGCGATGGACATCCGCCCGCACTGACAGGCGGTGGGGAGAGCCGATAGATGGAGGAAGAGGATGGGAAGGAGGATCGGAGGGGGACGAGGAAGAAGACACAGAAGACACGACAGACCGGGTAGAAGGAAGGGGAACCCCAGACAGAGGACCAGGAGGAGGATCCTTCTGGAGAGAACCCAAAGGAACAGAGGAGGGGGCAGTGGGCGCATCAGGGTCCAAGGCCCGGAAACGGTTGTGAGTCTGAGGAAGGCGGGAAGGACGAGGAGAGGAAGAGCGCAACACGCGAGCATAAGAGATATTAGCATAAGGCGGGAGCCGGCGAACCTGGCGTCTCGCCTCAGGAAAAGATAAACGCTACCGGTGCTTCAAGTTGAGGACGGCTGCCTCAAGCTTGTAATGGACACACGCACGGGAGAAGGTAGGATGGGCCTCACCGCAGTTGAGGCAACGAGCCTGGGGAGAAGTGCACTCCGACTTAGAGTGACCTTCGCCACCACACAAAGGACAGAGAGAGACAGTCCCAGGAGCAGCGGAGGGCACCATGCCCAAACCTCCAGCACTTGTTGCAGAGCCGAGGAGAAGGAATGTACTCCTGGACAGAGCACCTGGCACCAGCAAGAATGACAGAGGGTGGAAGGGTCCTACCATCAAAGGTAATCTTCACAACCCGGAGGGGTTGACGGCGACTACCTGAGGGGGACGAGTAAACGTGTCCACCTGGAGAATAGAATGACCCTGGGCAGCAAGGATATGTCGAATATCGTCGTGGCAGTCGCGCAGGTCCCGAACACCGGTCGCAACATGGGGCGGGAGCAAAATAGTGCCAACACTGGCATTCAACTGAGCGTTCTTCGAGACCCGAACGGGGGTCTCGCCAAGGCAGGATAAGGCAGCCAAGCAGGAAGCAGCATCCTGAGAAGGAGCAGCAACGACACGTGTACCGAGACGAGTGGGGTTGAAAGTAATGGAGGCATCCACGGAATCAACGAGATGTCGATGGAGGGAGAAATCGTCAGGAGGCGCAGAATCAAGAGGGGAGATCAAAATATTTGGCCCACGAAGCGGGACCAAACAAGGCTTGATAGGTAGCAGAACTGGAAGGAATCGAGCGAGGGCGGCCGTGACGAGGACGGCGGTGAGAACCCCCTAGAGAGAGAGAGGGGTTAAAAGGCGCAGTAGTTACAACTAGAGAAGGAGCCGCGCCAGGGGAAGAGGTAGTCACCACCGGGGGCTTGGGGCTCGACCCAACCACAGAGGAGGGACGGGAGCCAGGGGAAGGAGTCAGAGAGGCCAAAGGAGGAGCAAGGTCGGGGCCCAATGCAGCGGAGGCTACAGAGCCCGGTCTTCCAATACGGACCGACTCGGGGGCTTGGTCGCCCACCCCACGAGCCTGAGAAGGTAAACCAGAAGCAGCCGAAACAGGGGTTATCATCATTACGAAAATAAGAATTCATTCACGAATGTGCCCCCACACCCACCATGGAGCCACAATTAGAGGAAGGACACCCAACAAGAAGCTATCGCCGATCTTGCCGGGGCCTCCTAGGGGTGCGTAGTGAGTATACGCCCCACAAACGCCACCTTAAGAAACCGACAGTCCATCGAGATCGGGTTCAGTGACGAAAGGGGGATTGACAATAAAAGGTTCCCCTCGCTCTCGACGTCGGGTACTACAGTTCTACGGGTGCAAGAGTATGCCTCCTCAAGCACCCGGGCGTCAAAATAGAAGAAGTCCAAGGGAAGAACCAGAATGAGCAAAAGGTCGGCAGGAAACGGCAAGCAGATAGGAGAAGAGGGGGGAGAAAAACGAAACAGAAGGAAAAGGAAAAGGTGCCCAGCAGAATTGGAGAGTGTTACGGCCCTCTCGGGACGCAACGGGGTTCTTACTCTGATGTTGTTAGAGGAAGATATATGTATCCGTTCCCAAGCCAGTAGTGACTATCAAGGGATGAGATCCGTGACGCAAGTAACTTAAAGGGAGTAGGGAAAGAAAGCTAAGAACTTAATATTATAATTTTCACCATCACCGATTAAATATATATAATAAAAGAGTGCACAAGGGGGAGGGGTATTAACACTTTACAAGGGGATTAATCCATAATCGTTGTCTTCTGCTGAAGACGCTGGTGCTACAACTCTTGGTGCTTTCTTCGTGGCCTCACGACGTGTCCTCTGAGAATGCCGAGCCTACCCGGGCCACAGGTCAGCCAAAACACAGGTCCACTGGGGGCACCGCCGTGGAGGCCGTCAACCACACGTCCAGCTGGTCTGCGTGCAGGTTCTGAGCCAACAAGGCTGGTACGGCCACTCCACGAACGATCAAAGGAGAACGCCCTAGACAGGAGCCTCGTGTGACAACACAAGTCACTCTCCTGTCTTCAGTACCCCAGTGGATGATCGTCTCCAACAGTCGGTCCCGGGTAAATCCTTTCACTGCCACTCCACTGGCAGGCTAACACACCACAGTGTTCTTCCGAGGGGGGACGACGTCACAACAGCTGCAGCAAGGTTCAAGGTATGGAGACTGGCTGCCTCGGGTAGACTGACTCCACTGCCATCACAGTGGTCCCAGGTCGGCTCTGTAAGCAGACACGTCATCAATAACCGGGACACTAATACACCTCACTTACGGACTCGGGCACAAACACCTGACGTATCTAGTCCATAGATGGCGCTGTCGTCGGAGCACCACCTCACCAGAGGTCAGGAGCAGCGGTGTTGAGCGCTGAACCAGACTGGAAACTGGTCCTCGAGGCCAGTACACGCTGTCCTCACCCGGTGTCGTCGTTCGTTTGGCGGGGGTTTCGGGAGCTGACCCACAGATGGCGTAGTCGTTGCTGCTCCTTGCTCGGACGCTGGATCCGGGTTCGTAACAGAGAGGACGGCAGCAGGAGCACAAGGCTAGAAAAGGACAGAGGACTGTCCCAAGGAGCATCACACTCCGGCAGCCGCCCACTAAGCTCCCACACGGCGACAACGAGCTGAGCGGGGAGGGGGATAATTCATTAAAAAGAACACTGATCACAAGGTAACTTAGCCTGCATCTCCTCCTCCCTCTCGTGTGTTTTTAAAACATTGCTGCAGTGTTGGACATTCTTGAATAATTCTAATACTCAGTGGTGGCGCGAGTTCACCAACTCATAGCTGCTATGGCAAAGCATAATAGAGGCGAGAACGGAAATAAAATAACTAACATTTACCGAGAATAATAAATACAACACTGGTAGTACTAGCCTCATTTACCAAGTATTTATTAGCCGCTCTCGGCCATGGTTCTCAGTTTTCACTACATTACAGAGATACTGGTAGTGACAAATTGTAATAATCCCCAATAATTACGAGATGTTGAGCCAAAATTTAATTTAATTTAAATTCTCTTTGTCAAAATTAAGCAGATGACCTCTAACCGCCACTAGGCTACAGCTCAAGTTTGATTATTATACCGCATCAGTAATCAGCACACCTTAATATATGTAAATCAAAGCATATCTTGACAGTATTAGATTATAAAACTTGTTCTCTAAGGAGCTCCTTATCATAAGGGGATATTTCGGGGGCAGGGGGGGAGGGGTATTAACAGTCGACTAGTATCACTGAGGCGAAGAGCTGCTCCTGGCCCAAGTCTCGCCACTGCTTCAGATGCTGTCTCCAATGACGTCACTCCCTCACCAGTTGTCCTCCGATGTTGGGTGCACCCTTCAATCCACTCCATATTCTAATAGCCTCGGTGGGTATTCACTGGCTTCATATTCCAGCTTCCTCACATCCGAGCCCACCACTACTGGGCTTCCTCGTAAGTGTCACACGTCGCGTTCCCGGGGGTACTTCCTGAACCCTCTCGGGGCCCTTCCGGAACCCCTCGGGCTAAGCTGTTTTAAAAGCTCTTCGCTCTACTAGCCTACTCGCCATCCTCGTGTAGCTGTTGGGAAGTTGCTTCACACATTAACAAGCTACACTAGCGCCGAGAACCACATAACCACTGTCACTACTTGTTGGCCAATATTTAACACTAACCATCTCTGCTGACCAATAGTTTCTCGACTCGACAGCAAACTCCTCATTAATCACTGCCTTGCCGCATCAGTGTAATGTTTCCTGTCACTGCAATTTTCAGTCAAAAAATTGCAGTGACAGGAAACATTACACTGATGGAATTTTACATTACAATTTTTCAGTGAAAATTGTCACTGGCCACTTCCACACCGGCACTTCGTGTGCACTGACCAACTCCCTCACTTCTTCGGGACTGCGTTGAGGACCTGGAGGGTGACTACACTGCCCACAGTTACTCTTGGGGTTGTGGCTGATGTCCTTGGTCACTTCATTAAGCTGTGGAGCGACCCCTGACTAGGCCCTCCTGCACAGTCTCTTCCATCCCATATACCTCTTCAAAATGTCATCAGCCGCCCCTCACGTAAAGCAGAGATTGATTGATTGATTGATGAAGATTAAGCCACCCAAGAGGTGGCACGGGCATGAATAGCCCGTAAGTGGTGGCCCTTTCGAGCCATTACCAGTATCAAAAGATGATACTGGAGATCTGTGGAGGCGCAACTGCACCCTGCGTGACGGGAGATGTCTCCCGGACCAAGTGTAAAGCAGAGGTCTATTGCTGTCTCTTTAAAGCTACACTTTACAGTACAAAAGGTAATCCAGCAAAAATCTTTGAGCACTCACGTGTACGTCGTTCCTCGTCCTAGTCTGAGATAACAGTTACATCGTCAGGATCTATGAGCTGTCTCGTAGCTCGGCTCGCCCAAAACAATCGGAAGGTACAGCCCTGCACCTTTCCTATTGATTAGAGGAAGGTGCAGGGCTGTAGCCAATCACGTCTCTCGTTGCATCCCGGGTATGCCAGTGTCACCGCCCTAGATGGGAACCAACTCCCCTACAACTGTCACAGAAGCCAAATTTGGAGTACTAGGCTAATACCTTCCCTTGCGAATTCCTCAAAGCTGACGTTATAAACAAAATCGTGCGACTTGCACATTCCCACAAACTTAAACATTCTCTGGGCCACCTAGCACATTTGTAGGGTGGATATCAATGACTGGGGGGAAGGCCTGAATGGGACAAATCAAAATATTCTACATGGTGCAATTTCAGAAGCTGTTTCATGTATCATTTTACCTCTGGCCTGCGTGTGCTGCTAAAGACCTTGTTTTCATAACCATATCTTTATATTTAAGTCATTGAAGGCTGGTGCAATCCCCGTTTTTCTATTACTCCCTTTCATCTAAGTAAGTGGCTCGTAGTTTTTTTTTTATTTATATTTTTACATGCAAGTATGCGATTTAAATTACAATAAAACATAAAATTAGAAACATAACAGAACAAAACAAGAAACCGCCGGCCAGAAGGACCGACAGAACAACAAGTATCAAAACTGGAAAGGGTACAAGAAATGCAGAATAAATACACAAAAGGTTACAAAATAGACAACAAAACAGAAAACAATTCACAAACACGCATGCAATGCAAGCAAAACAAGAACTTAGCAACAAGTTAAATCATTTTAGTAGTACGAAACAAAACAATCCCCGGCCTGAAGGACCGACAACAAAGCACAACAGTATGAACAAATTGAAACGTAATAAAAAATACAAGAAAATAACACACCACACAACCAGCCAATAACAAACAAAAAAATATAAAAAATATAAAAAAGATACAAATAAAAGACAAACAATACATAAGCATAAAATAAAACACATAGGGCACGGGAATAACACAAAACAAATACATGAAGACTAACACACACACACCAAAACACCCGCCTCGCCACAAACAAAGGGAGAGGCACGGGCACAAACTACCGAAAGGCAAACAAACAGCCAGAAGGGCACACAGCACAAAATTAGAAAATTATTAGACATACTTGCCCGGAAACACGTCCCGAGGGAATCGTACATGGAACGCCTCCCATCGTAACCACTGCCAAGGGCCCTGACCATCCACCGGGGACGCCATATCATCCGGGACATTGGCAACAAACACCCTCAAACAGGGCACCCAAATGGTATCACTCCTGATCCTAGTGACCGGCACACGCTCCCACACCAATGGAACTGCCCCACCCGTAAAGTCCAGCGCCTCCTCGCAGATCGGTAACAGAGCAATCCGCGCCCAGTGACCCAACGGCATCACAGACTCCGGTAACACAGTCCCCAAGTCCCCAACGGATATCCTCAGAGGAGGGAGCCGGACAGAAGGCACTACCACAGGGGCACCAGCGTCCACGGGCACACCACCGGACGACCGCCGGGATACCGAACTGCGCACATCCTTCCGCAAGGTCACCACCAGGCCACGCCCAACCCCTTCATCCCTGGCAGCGGAGGCCACCACTCCCCACCGCGGAGAGGCCCCCGGTGGAGAAGAAACATCAGGCACACCCGAGACACAGGCATCAACGTCAGCAGACACAATGACCTCCGCCACCACTAACTTCGGAGCCAACGACGCATCCGGAACCACTCCATCCATACCCGAAGACCCACAGTCACTAAATTCCCCAACATCAGTCCAGGCAGACGACGAACGCCGGGAACGTTTGGGCACCGGGCTGAGATCGTCAGAGCCGGAAGCTGACTCAGAAACACGGGCCCCACTAGCCGGACGAACTGACGCCCGCCGCAGAACAGCAGCAGCCTCGACCACAGGGGAAACTGGACCACACACATCAGGGGCCCCCACAGCCACCCCAGCACAGCCGGGACCCGAGGCGAGGATGCAGGGCCAGGCGCAGCAGCTGAAGTCGGGCGTGCACACGGCGATGCCTCACAGGGAGCAACAGGAAGGTCCACGGGCGCAACAGCGACAGGAGCAGGAGTAGCATCCGACGGCACTGCAACATCCGGAGGAGGGTCGGTGACAACCGGGGGAACGTCGGGCGACTCAGGGGGAGCCTCAGCAACGAACGGGGCGCTTACCTCCTCACCCCCGGAGTCCTCGTCCAGAGGGAGCGGTGGGAAATCCTCTTCCCGGAACAAGTTGACCTGAGCAACCGGGGCCGCATCGCACCCGGCAGCCTGATGCCCCAACAGGCCACACCGGAAACAGGTACGAGGCTGCCGGGCATAGTACACCCGGACGTAGTACCCCAGAAGCCGGACTGCAGATGGAATATCCGACCGCAGGCGCATCCCCAAGGTGCGAATGTTCGTCCGCCTACCTGCATACCTCCCAGAGAAGAGCTTGTTGACCAGCACACTGATGACTGCCCCAAACCGCTGAAAGTAACGCCGGAGAACGTCCTCGGGAAACTCCAGGGGCGCCCCATGCACACTGACATACGTCAGTGCACCACTACGGTCCGAGATGGTGACAGAGCCAGCACCACCTGGCAGCGACAACGAACGTCCCTCGTAACGACGGAGAAAACCACGGTACACCACCTCCGTCACGAACTTTATGACAACCCGGTGGGCAGTTACAAGCTCAACACCGTAAATGGCCATCACAGGGACATGGAGCATGTCGCACATGACCATTTCAATAGCCTCATATCCAGCACGACCAGTGAACTCCAGGCCCACGGAGTTCACGCGCTTAACAGGAGGAAGGGGACCACCCATGGCAAGCTCGCCACGTCAACACGCAGCCATCAACAACAGCAGGGGGGGGGGAGGCAGAGACGCCCACACCCCCTGGTGACGAAAACAGCAAACACCCCAAACTACCAGCGGCCAAACGACACGTCTGTACCTCACGACAGCTCCAGGTGGACTCCCAAATGGCTCGTAGTTGGTCAAATTCTTGAACCATCTCACCGATTCTGATGTTGCAGTTGCTGTGTTGTGGTCACTGTACGTCTTTGGCATTCCCCTCTCAATTATTTACTTAATCTGTGCTAAACTAGTATGTAAATGTCTAGATTTTTCTCTTTGTTGCAAGTTTGTTTAAGTATCCTACAATCTTAACTGTCGAGTGTTCACATTAATGCTATGACATTTGTAGTCAGATGGATGTTGCAATGTCTGTTCAACAAGAGCAGGTTCCAAAGCCTTTTGAATGGCCAGCATTTTTGTAAGGTAGAACACCTGTTTGAGTCTCTCCAACTAGCTACAGAATTTACTGCCTTAACTGCAGCTCCGGATTCTTGTCCCTGCTGGTCTACTGATCCGTCAATGAAGTGAAGCTGTCAGGTAAGTTTGCTTCGTATTTATCTGTGCAATGAAACAACAGATCGGGATTAGGCCGATTATTTTTTTCTTAAAGAGCAATGATCTTAAAGTCTGCTGGTAGATGGATTACCAAGGAGCCTACATGAAGAAGTCTGCATGTATTTCGTCGACAACCCACTCAGCGATTGTATTTGTGACCTCTTATGTATGATGTGTTTATTGCACAATGGGTCCACGTGCTGGAGTCTGAAGCTCTTCGGTTCCGAGTTGGTGCTCCAGTGATTATAATTTCAAGTGAACCGATTATTTGTCTATTCATTATCTTGGTCATGTATGCATCAAGCCCATTTACCGTTATTTCAACCGATGTTAGTTTAAATTCTAGTCTTGGTGTTAATATTTTCGTTCATCTAGGCGTTCCTGTTATGTCTCACATTACATCGTTTTGAACAACCTCAACCTGTGCCCATTGGCCCAACCCGTCCTCGACTAAAGTCCATTAGTCCAGCGGTCGACCCCACAGATGCACTCCAAAATTTTTACATGCTGTTCATTCAAAACGGAAATTCTCAAAGATAAATTAATATAATATAATAGCAAATTGTGCATATATAGGCATAGGTTAGGTTAGGTGTTTAGGTTCTGATTGATTGATGATTGATAAAGATTAAGCCACCCAAGAGGTGGCACGGGCATGAATAGCCCGTAAGTGGTACAATTTTTTTTTTTTTTTTCCCAGTGTTCTGAGGTTGCATTTAACCATCAAGCTGTTATCGTGGGGGAGGATACTGCTTCACAGTCTTTATGAGGGTGTCCAGCTGCTGGACACCTTTGTTGACCAGGAGAGTGGCTGTGTTGATGGCTTCAGGGTGGCCACTCCATGATTCAGGAACTCTTAAAGCTCTTCTAAGGTCATTGGTTGCTTCACATTCCAGAAGATAGTGAAGTAATGGCTTTTCTGTGACAGTTTGGCAGAAGATGCACTCTCTCTGTCGGGGTTCACCAATCTCCCAGTTGCATCTGTAACCTAGACGTAGTCTATATAGCCTAACTGCTATTTCTCTGTGGATTCCTTTTGGGATATTTAACCTTTCTAATTTGGTTGCCTGAAGATACCATGTTGCAGATGGCGAACCTTCAGCTATTCTCTGGTGTAGTTAGGCTTTGTTGAGATGTGAGAGTTTTTTGGTGATGATGTTTTTTATGTTCTCTAGGCTGGGTTGAATTGTTTTATGTATCACTGGATGACGAGTTGCCAATTTACCAATTTCATCAGCTTTTTCATTTAATGGGATTCCAATATGGGATGGGATCCAGTTTAAAGTTATGTTGAGGCCTTTGCCTTTAGCGACTGCTCCTTGATACAAAATGGTAATTATTTCCACATTATCTTTCCACTGTTTTGTCCTAGTATTTGAAGTGCAGCTTTTGAGTCTGTGTGTATGATTGCATTTTGAGTGTTTTGTGCAATCTGTTTAGGTTCTGTTGATTATTTGTATATGTAGTACGTTGGTGAAGCATTTCAACCCGTCCTCGACTCAAGTCCATTACACCCAGCGGTCAACCCAACAGACGCATTCATAAATTTTAACATACTGTTCATTCAACACGGAAATTTTCTCAAGTATAAATTAATATTATAATATATTAGCATATTGTGTATATATAGGCATAGGATAGGTTAGGTTAGGTGTTTAGGTTCTGTTGGCGATTATTTGTATTTGTATTACGTGGGTGAAGCATTTATAGCGTTGTGGTTCGAACAAAACTCGTCAGTGAAGCACTTGTTCCGGAAGTGTTCGAACGAAATCAGTTGTGAGTCGTGTGTAAACCGCTTTTCATTCATAAACAGGGGGTTTGGCGGGTGGATGGAATCACTTTTGGATCTTTGTTTGGAGGACGGGCTGAGCATTTACAGCGTTGTGGTTCGAACAAAATTCGTCAGTGAAGCACTTGTTCCGGAAGTGTTCGAATGAAATCGGTTGCGATTCGTGTGTATTCCGTTTTTCATTCATAAACAGAGGGGTTTGGCAGGTGCATGGAATCACTTTTGGGTCTGTTTGGAGGATCGGCTGATTGGCCAGGAGGAAGAATGATTAAGGAAAATGCTGCATAATCAACTAGGGAACGAACGACGCGTTTGTAAAACATTAATACTGTCCAGCTCCTAGACTGTGCCATGTGATTGCTCTTATTGTGGTGATAATGCTCAGTCGCCATGTACCATGTGATAATTGCTCAGTCGCAATTACGCCTTCTGATATTGAATTTACTGGCTGAATGTCATTTTAGAATTAATCCCCCGAAGATACCAGAGTTGTGTAACCCACTGAAGGTTAATGTCGGGAATGCGTAGGTGCCTGTCTGGAGTGTTGTCACCTTGTTTCATTGCCTTAGGTTTCTGTGCAGATATGTTTAGCCCTAAAATGCTGCATTCGGCTGTTACTTTATCTAGTAATACTTGTGCTTTATTCGCGAGTGAAGGACCTTTGGCGACTAATGCTGTATCAGCATAGCTTTCTAATTTAACTCCTGCAAATGCCATGGTAACTTTTTATCATTATTAACATATTTAGGTACATCTGCATTTGTGCAGCTATTGTAGACAATATGAAGGAAGAGTACAGTGTGTCAAAAATTAGCTACGTGATGGTTAAATCCCCATCACACAGGATGGCTAGTTATTTGGGGCCACATGTGCAGTAGCCTGCACTGGCAAATTTTGGGTGCATTATTAGGATATCCTCAAGAACACGAGTGTGAATAAAGTTATTGCAAATCTCCAGGTACCTCATGCCAAAGGATCTGAATGGTCTGATAACGGGGCATTCGGTGATGTGTGCAAGATCATACCCCCAGTTCCTACTCACAGTTTGCATCTGGAGTGCTCAGGATTGGGAGATCTGTCACCTGTAGCCACCTGCCACAGTTAACCAACCCAACCTGATCCTGGCAACCACTGTGTCGCACAGTCTGGTGGATGTTTATTACTGCCCATAAGCATAGGTTTCAGTTTCAGATCTGAACAAATAACTTTTTATACTGGTGCTTTCAGGTTGTTGGGAGTAATTTCTCTCCTATCAGACCCGAGTGTTTGGAACAATATAGTTTTGACAGCAGAGATGGGGATACCCAGGTCTAATTTAACTTCATCTTTGTTACACGCTATTTTGGCTGCCATGTCATTATGATGGCTTATATTTATGTGAGCATTATGATGGCTTATATTTGTGTGATGGTATCCATGCAAAGTAGATTCGAAACCCTTTACTCTTTGCAGCGATTAGGTCATTTAAAAGTGGTAGTATGAGGCTCTTGCCGTCGACCTTCCAAAAGTTTTTGATTGCTGGAAGACCAGACTTTGAATCACTAAATATTTTTTTCCTCCTATGTTTTTTAATGTACTGGTAGCTAGTTCAAGTGCTGCTAGTTCTGCTTGTGTGGAGTACAGCCAGTTGTTTAACCGGACACCGACAGTCTGTGTGCATGTGTTATTTCTATAAAAGATTTATGCTGCGGCAATCCGTCCAGTAGAAGATTGGACAGTACCGTCGGGGTAGACAGTGCTCGTGAGATCTTAAGTTTTTTATGAAGGAGGAAATTGTTTCAAGTGTAACTTTTTTGAGAAGAGCAAGTTTCGCATTACCCTTCTTGGTGACTGGTGTGTATGACACCAGAATGGTGAGGTACAGATGAAGAGGAATATCGGAGACAAGTAGATTGAATGTAAAAGGAATGTCGAGTTTGATGAGATTGTAGGCATTTATGCTCAGCCATTAATCACAAAAGGCGTGAGTCTGTAAGTTGGCACCAGTCATTAGGGTGTTAACACTGAATAATGTCAGAGTAATGCAGGAGATGCAGGGTTTCTCATGACTAAGGCGAAAGTTAGGATGGCAAAAGGCCAAGGGCTGAGGAGGACTCCTCGAAGAGTTCCACTCATACAAGTGTTGCCTCGCACTTTGCCTTACAGCTTTACTAAAGCATGTGCGCCTGTGCCTAAGAGTCAATGTCTACAAAATAATTATAATTATTATATAATCAATGCAGTCCGATTCGCAATGTCTACTAGCGAAGGGGAGAATATGGAAGTCGATTCCATAGATAAGTTCTACTAAGACAGGTAACACCAACAGAAATTGATTATGCCGGTTTCTGGTGTTGTCTGAATGCATCTCTGCCATCCAGTATTTCGTTGTTGCTACATATCAAACTGCATCGATTGTTCATGTCTGTCTCTCTTGAATTACAAGATATCATTGATTCTGAGTGGCTACTGCTTCCTGCAGCTGCTTTTGTGGATCGTTATGGTCTGATGTCTTTACTACCAGACTCTTATTGGTAGTTTGTCCATGTCGTATTTGTCCTCTTGTGCTCCGTCTTTTCTCATACTGTTCCTTATGTAACTGTGGTCTAATGCACGACCGTGTCTATTATTACACGTGATTTATCGAGTCTTGTTGGTAGAGTCTGCGTTATCTGTAAGCACTTAATAATGGTCTTTAGCCATGATCTTCACAATGTTTCTCAGCTGGACCTCTGTAAAACTGTAAATCTTGTGTTGACTCAAAGTAAGCGTATTTTGACCAATCCACACTAGAAAATGAAGGAACGACGACGTTTCGGTCCCTTTTGGATCATTCTCAAGTCGATTGTCTTAACAATCGACTTGAGAATGGTCCAAAACAGACCTGAGTGTCGTCGTCCCTTCATTTTCTAGTGTATGGATTGGTCAAAATACTTCATTCCCGTTATTGTGAATCATCGCCTGCTAATTGTATTTTTTTACCATGTATTTCTGCAGTGTTTGTTTATTATCCTATTTGGAGTTGATTGAGTCGGGAGTCATGATTGAGTCATGTGTTCCGAGTACGCGTTTCTGTCGTGGCTGTGCACGAGTGTTCCAGACGTTGGTGTTTGTGTATGTTGTGCTGGTCTGATTATCCTGACCTCAGCCGTCTGTACTTTTTCTTTCCGTGTGGCTCAGGTTGTCCTCCATACACGATGTTTGCCACCATAACTTGGACATTTGGCTGCTGTGGTCTGGGTTGCCTTGTGCTTTGCTATAATGTCTTTGGTTGGATGCCTCAGGCTGTACACTCCACATCTCTCCTCCTCGGTGCAGCGTGTTTGATGTAGGCCGTATTTCTGACATCTGAAGCCGCGCAGGGGTTCCGAGACGTATGGTCTCTGTACATTCTCCAACTTCCATGACCGAATGTTTCTGGCACATATCCCATGACGGTCACAAGAACCTGACGTGTAGCTGCTTTTGTATATTTTTGTGAGCCATCATTCTGCATTCCAGATTTGCTTGTGTTTTAGTATTGGATCTAGTGTTACGTCGACTGGGTATCCCAACAGCACGACTCGTGCGCGACTTTCTGAAGGGTCCAGCTGAGCAAGCACACAGATTTTCCTTGCAGGAATATTACCATTTCTAGATAAATTGCAGTCTTTTGGTCTGGTTGTGTCATTATAATTTATCCTTTTAGGTTGACTGAGATGGGAATTTTGAGCTTTGGTTGCCTCTTCCATTGCCGTTACTACTCCACATGTTATAGAAAAGTTAACTGTGCATTATCTTGAATTTGGGAAAATGTGCCGAGTCTGACAGTGGATGGTGTATGACTGGTGTTATCCTCTCTAGGTTCATTATATCTGGTGTCTTGCTGGTAGAAATACTTTGTGTAGCCTTGATAGCAGTTTCCTTCTCTACTTGCTGTACCTCGGTGCACTGTCCCTCGTTACCAGGAAAAGGCTTCCATTTCCCCTTTCTCCTGAACTTCTCCATGTCGTTTCCCCATAGTGAGGACAGATTCACTGCCCACCCTAATCTCAAAGTCACTCGTAGGTCTGGAGAAATTCATTTCACTCCAATGGAGGTCTAAAGTGATTTTAACATTGTAATCAGGGATACCTAACACCTAATTGAGCTGTTTGGTCTACCTTTCACAGGCAAGCTCAGTGCACCTTGTAAAATGCCCCTTTGTGGCACTACCCACAGGGTATTGCCTCGCCCTTCAGGGTATGACTAAGTGACCTGGTCAGTGGTAATGCCCTCACACAAAATAATAGGTCATGGGAGCTGAGCTACCAGACCACTGTGGTAACTGTGGGTCTCCTGCATAAGGTGCAAACAGCAAATAGTCAACAACTGTATTTATAAAAGAATTGCAGACGAAATCTTCAACGTTCCTTCCAAACAAGATATGATCAGAGTTTGGGTACTAATTGGTTGTTCCTCACAAAACAGCGAGGATTTGATCTCATAACTGCTCAAAGTCTGAAGTTTTCCATAGAACAAACCCGTGTGTGTCCTCTGCTGTACCAGTGGCGAGTCTCACGGCTTGTGATAGGCTCATCCTAGTAATGTAGGTCATTATGAGCTTTAGCCACAGCCTATAGTTCTTAGTTACCTCTATCTCTCGCCTGATGCTTCACTACTCGTAATTTGTATTATAGCTGCACTCAATTCTTAATGGATAGACCAAGTTATGGTATACTTTTATTAGCGTCTTGGCCTTGACACATACCAAACATCCATGATCCCTCCCAATTATTAAAGATTCTAGAACAACACGCACTTCCGGCGGCACGCCCTCCGGGACCCACGCACTCCGGGAGGCCCGACACACATGCAGTCAACATGTTACATCAACAGCTGTGCAAGTTCACTTCCTCGTATCACTGGAGATTGCTGCGAACCCAAAATGTTTCGTCTGAGAACATTTAATACAAGAACATTAAGTCCAACAGGTGCTATGTAGTGATTGTCTACAAGAAGACCTCATCCAGCAGACGACCCCGTCGTCATAACCTCTGAGAGCTCAAGAGGTTCCTGCTCATGCTAACACCGCCAGGTGATGAACATTCCTTGACATGAGCGCTATGTGATGAGCATTCCTTCACATGAGCGCTATGTGATGAGCAACTGCAGCCGTCGTGTTGGGTTTGAGTGTTGTGAGTGGTGAGCGGGACTACGGTGCTCGGTGCTCACATGGCCACGTGTGCTCTTCGCCCCACAACCAACAACACTGCTCAAATAATGGAGAGAAAAAGGCCTCCAGAGACAACCTATTCTCCCTTGCCAAGCTCTCCAGTAATTCACTAAAAATGCCTAAATGACCACAGAAGAAAAATTATCGACTGTGTGCTCACTTCAACCCAATTACCGGACTGGAATTGGAATTACAATGGACCTGAGTCCATACTTTCCCCAAGTACTTGTCTGCAGACAGTACCAAGAAGGTGGAATTTGCTGACATTGGATATAGCTATGGAGGAGTGTTGGTTGTCCTTGCCCAGATTTTTCCTGACACGCTTATGTTAGGCATGGAAATACGGGTGAAGGTGCCAGACTTTGTTGTTGACCGCATTCATGGCTTGAGAGATGATAAGAAGGATGTGCCTGGCGGATATCAAAATGTAGCTTGTATTCGTACTAATGCAATGAAGTACCTTCCAAATTTCTTTGAGAAAGGCCATTTAAGCAAAATGTTCCTGTTTCGTCATCCACACTTCAAAAGAGCCAAGTACAAATGGAGAATTATCAATGCATCACTTCTGGCAGTATATGGTTACGTTCTGCGTGAACGGGGGCCTTGTGTACACTGACGGATGTGAAGGACCTTCATGAGTGGATGGTTCATCCTTTTACAGAACATCCTTTATTTATTCGTGTGGATGAGAATAATTTGGCTAATGATCCAGTGGCACAGTGCCTATTTGAGAGCACCAAGGAGGGTCAGAAGGTATCCCGCAATAGTGGAGACAAGTTCCTGGCTGTTTTGTCGCAGCATGTCAGGTCCAGGACAACTTAGCATTTTGGAAGTGTGTGTACAGTAACAAACTGTATCAGACGACAGGCGAGTGGGCGCCTGACAGCTGAGTGGACAGCGCTTCGGATTCGTAGTCCTGAGGTTCCGGGTTCGATCCCCGGGGCGGCGGAGACATATGGGCAAAAAGTTTTTCACTCTGATGTCCCCTGTTACCTAGCAGTAAATAGGTACCTGGGAGGAAGACAGCTGCTACGGGCTGCTACATGGGTGTGTGTAACAAAAAGGAGGCCTGGTCGAGGACCGGGCCGCGGGGACGCTAAGCCCCAAAATTATCTCAAGATAACCTCAAGAGAAGAGTAGCGAGGGCAGCCAAGTAACATTCTTACACATGTCCCCCACTGTGTACACCACCAACAATCTCTTGCAGCTTCACGCCTCAGTACTACAGGTACACATGTCCACCACTGTGTACACCACCAACAATCTCTTGCAGCTTCACGCCTCAGTACTACAGGTACACATGTCCCCCACTGTGTACACCACCAACAATCTCTAGCAGCTTCACGCCTCAGTACTACAGGTACACATGTCCCCCACTGTGTACACCACCAACAATCTCTAGCAGCTTCACGTCTCAGTACTACAGGTACACATGTCCACCACTGTGTACACCACCAACAATCTCTAGCAGCTTCACGCCTCAGTACTACAGGTACACATGTCCACCACTGTGTACACCACCAACAATCTCTAGCAGCTTCACGTCTCAGTACTACAGGTACACATGTCCACCACTGTGTACACCACCAACAATCTCTAGCAGCTTCACGCCTCAGTACTACAGGTACACATGTCCACCACTGTGTACACCACCAACAATCTCTAGCAGCTTCACGTCCCAGTACTACAGGTACACATGTCCACCACTGTGTACACCACCAACAATCTCTAGCAGCTTCACGTCCCAGTACTACAGGTACACATGTCCCCTACTGTGTACACTACCAACAATCTCTTGCAGCTTCACGCCTCAGTACTACAGGTACACATGTCCACCACTGTGTACACCACCAACAATCTCTAGCAGCTTCACGTCCCAGTACTACAGGTACACATGTCCACCACTGTGTACACTACCAACAATCTCTTGCAGCTTCACGCCTCAGTACTACAGGTACACATGTCCACCACTGTGTACACCACCAACAATCTCTAGCAGCTTCACGTCCCAGTACTACAGGTACACATGTCCCCTACTGTGTACACTACCAACAATCTCTAGCGCTTCACGCCTCAGTACTACAGGTATAAACGTTACAATCATCCTCCTGGTGGTTCCTGAACCTCAAGCAGCTGTAAGTGCTTGACCACAGTGGTCACCCATCTGTGGTCACAGCCACCATCTTGTGTAAATAAGGTCACCTGGGTGTGGTCACAGCCACCATCTTGTGCAAATAAGGTCACCTAGGTGTGGTCACAGCCACCATCTTGTGTAAATAAGGTCACCTGGATGTGGATTTGATTTTCACGAACTTATTATTTGTGTGTTGAATTGTCTTCCACTGACGTGTCCATGTCCACAGCCATTAGCCTGTCAGTGCCAGAACAGGTGAAGGCCGAGTCTTGGAGACGAAGATTACCTGACCATCCCTGGCGTGTCCAGCACTGGGCGAGGTGTCCTCAGGTGAGTGGGTAAGTATAGCGGAAATATCTTATTTAACAACTCACTTTTCAACACTTTGTAGAGATTATTTAATGTATCAACTATGCATAACAAAGAACTATTATCTTGATTGGAACGTGTCTAAACCTTTTAAATTTGGGGAGAGTAGCCATATTTGTGAGGCAGGTCAAAGGGTTAAGGAAAGATTTCCCTCGAGAGGGTTGAGTACCCATCCAGTTGTATTGTTATGTGCCTCAGATATACATAGCAATCGCAGCATATTGCATTATGCTTAATACACTGGATGACGAACACATCACAGTTATGTTAGGTTGATTAACGATCCAACACAACCTTGCAGGTTAGGTTGGGTTGGTTCGTTATTGCAAGATTCTCAACTAATTAAAAAATAAACATTGGGGCTATCACTATAGGTCAGTGTTAGAGGAGCTGGTAGGCGGTGGACAATGGTGTGACCCGTTAGATGAATGGTGGATTAACAAGGAGATGGTTCACTGGTA
Source organism: Procambarus clarkii (assembly GCF_040958095.1). Lineage (NCBI taxonomy): Eukaryota > Metazoa > Arthropoda > Malacostraca > Decapoda > Cambaridae > Procambarus > Procambarus clarkii. The sequence continues at coordinate 6,664,952 of NC_091182.1, read as the reverse complement.
GATGAATGGTGAATAAACAGGACGATGGATCACTGGTAGATGAATGGTGCATTAATAGGACGATGGATCACTGGTAGATGAATGGTGGATTAACAGGACGATGGTTCACTGGTAGATGAATGGTGCATTAATAGGACGATGGATCACTGGTAGATGATTGGTGGATTAACAGGACGATGGTTCACTGGTAGATGATTGGTGGATTAACAGGACGATGGATCACTGGTAGATGAATGGTGCATTAATAGGACGATGGATCACTGGTAGATGAATGGTGGAATAACAATACTGTTAGATCAATGAGCTTTAAGAGGGGGCACCGAGGGATGATGGTGTTTATATCACACACTTCGTTCCTGTACACAATAAGACTATTTAGGTTAGGTCAGGACAGTTAGTGATGCATCGACATTATTTACACGTTAAATGTGTAGTGGGAGGAGGCGGTTCAGACAGTCGGGACTGTCAGCCGACGAACGGAAGGGCAGACAGTCGGGACTGTCAGCCGACGAACGGAAGGGCAGACAGTCGGGACTGTCGGCCGACGAACGGAAGGGCAGACAGTCGGGACTGTCGGCCGACGAACGGAAGGGCAGACAGTCACCACAGTCGGCCGACGAACGGAAGGGCAGACAGTCACCACAGTCGGCCGACGAACGGAAGGGCAGACAGTCACCACAGTCGGCCGACGAACGGAAGGGCAGACAGTCACCACAGTCGGCCGACGAACGGAAGGGCAGACAGTCGGGACAGCCAGCCGACGAACGGCAGGGCAGACAGTCGGGACAGCCAGCCGACGAACGGAAGGGCAGACAGTCGGGACAGTCAGCCGACGAACGGAAGGGCAGACAGTCACCACAGTCAGCCGACGAACGGAAGGGCAGACAGTCACCACAGTCAGCCGACGAACGGAAGGGCAGACAGTCACCACAGTCAGCCGACGACCGGAAGGGCAGACAGTCACCACAGTCAGCCGACGAACGGAAGGGCAGACAGTCACGACTGGGTGTTACTCTTGTACGGGAAGTAATCATTGCTAACAGGTATTGTATCTCACACCCCCTAAACCTTCCTTCATGCTGACACTAACCTGGTAATGCTTATCTCCTCACTCTAAACCTTAATGGCTTCACACAATCTACTTTAAATGTTCCTTGAAGCGACCTTGAAAAATGTTTTTTTCCTCTGTGAATCCTTATTTGCCTAATTGCTGCAAAGGGACCTGACGGCTGAGTGGACAGCTTTTATTATTCCTAGTCTTAAGGTTCCGAGTTCAATCCCCGCCGGAGGCGGAAACAAATGGGTAGCGTTTCTTTCACCCTGATTATCCTGTCTTTGATTACCCAGAGCCGAGATTCGAATCCTGCTCACATGCACCTAATTTTCTCATTGATACATCACAATGTGATTTCTTGGAGCCTTCAGACCCATCTCTGACATCCTGTAAGTTTAAAGTTCTTGAAAACATTATACACGACAGGCTAATGATTCAAATTAGATTCTAACTTGCTACTAACCTGTATGGTTTACTTCCTGAAAGAAGCATTCAGACTTGCTTTACTGAATATTTTATTTGACAGGGACCATGTTCTCGGGCGACATTTATTGACCTCCAAACTGCTTTTGATTCATCAAAAAGGGGAATTAATCTTAGAACAATTAACCTCTTTTGGAGATAATGTTATACTTGACATACCTCAAGGGGTACCCTTGTATCACAACTGCCTCAGTTCTTTCAAGGGGGCTCATAAGTAAACTTTCTGCACCATTTGAGTCGAGTTCGTCGCAAGGAGGCGTGCTTAGCCCATCATTGTTCAATGTGCTAAAAAAACAAATAACTGATAATCCCACACTAGCTGATGAAGCTGTCATCTGTTATGTCTGACATTTGTATTGTTTCGAATACCCAAACGTGACTGCAAGCTCTACGCGATTCACTCGCTGCTAAAAGCATCGAATTCAGTTTTGTATATAATTTAATCCATCGCTCTTTTCCCTAAAATGAATCAATGTCCCTCAAGCTTTCAAAGTCAACAACCAAAACAAATATAGGCAGCACAAATATCTTTGAGTAGGTATCAGTGACAATGTAAACGACCTTCAACTTAGGTTAAAAGACAAATCACTGAAAATACTTTCTGGTAAGAAAATTGGTATTAATGTTAAATATGGTAGACTATTCAACACTTGTTAGTTGATTGCATTTATCTTCCTCGCCTGTTTGAACAAATTGAAAGTAATACATAATGAAGCCATGAGGGTAATTCTTGGTACCCCAAGATGCACATGAATCATTAACTTGAGGGAAGAACTGAAGCTTCCAACTATACTAGAGAATCATACAAGTCAACTCAACCTTTTCCCTTAAAGTCATGAGACCCTACATCTCCAGCCTTGCTCGGCGACAAAGTATTCTGTACCGTTAACACCGTATTAAGTGGTGCAACATACCAACTCACTCCTTGTATGATAAATGACCGAGTAAAATCCCAACAATCTAATCAAACTGAACATTCCTTTTAAATGCAATATACCTGCAACTGATATTCCTCTTCATCTGTTCCCACAATTCAAGTACCATATACACTTGCCACTAAGGAAGATAATGAGAATCTGCTCTTTCCAAAGTTGTCACACTAAATAATTGCCTCTCGTCATAACTTTCAAGATCCCATGAGTACTGTCTACACCGATGACCCAGTCCAATCATCTACAGGACGGACTGCAGCAGTATGCAGGTACAGGAACAATACTTCCACACAGTAAGTGTCAGGTTTAACAACTGGCTGACCTCTGTACAAACTGCTGCTGCACTACAACTAGCTCTCAGGATATATAAAGTCACAGGAGGTGGTGACAATTGTGTTTCAAAGTCTGCTCTTCAAAACTTTTCCAGCATGATCGACAGTAAGAGCTTCATAATTGCACTTATAAATAGTCGCAGAATAAAGGGTTCAGAATCTCATGTATGGATACCATCTCACAAATATAACCCACCATAATGACTGACTGTAGCCAAATTTGCGTGTAACAAGGAGAAGTTGAATTAGACCTAGGTGTCCATCTCTTGTCAAGACTATATTGTTTAACACTGGTAAAAGAGAAATTACCGAATCCCAACGGTCGGAAAACACCAGCATATAAACCTGTGATTTATTTAGATCAGAAACCTATGTATATGGGCAGCACAAAACGTTCCCAAGACTGGGCGACGCTACTGAAAATCCGAGTCAGGCCAAACCGACCTGCATAAAACATTAACATACTGAGAAGCTGCACATTTACCACACAATATATCATAACACTTGACTGACTGAAAAAGCCATCGACACACTGGCTTTACTACTAGATGTAAAATATGAATGACCTTCCACGTCCGATAAAATACTTCTTTGACAACTACAAAATAAAAGATTCCTCCAACAATACACTGACTATTTGGACCCTAATGCTGGAGTGCCACAAAGCTGTGTACTCGCGCCAACATTACACCTCACACTACAGAGGGAAGGAAGGGGAGGAGTCGCGGCCCTGCTGATAAAGGATTAGGGTTTCAGGAGATTGATATCCCAGGCTGCGAGGAGTTCAAAGACTACATAACAGTCACCATGACGATGGCAGGACCAAAGACAGTAGCTGTGATATATACCCCCCATTAAATGACAACCATTGCAGTTCCTACCATAACTGAAAGGGCAGACTGTCGCCTGTTAAAAATCGATTCCGACTTCCAATCATAGGGACTCCACCCATTGAAAGATACAAGAACCATATGGTGGCACAGCGAGCGAGCTAAACTATTGGACATGACAAACGTTTTAATCCAACATGTAATCAACACGTAATGATTAACCAGCTTGACTTTACCTCGAATTCACTGAACGATTCACATGCATGGGAAATAAAGTTCGAAGACCCATGGGAATGAGTGAACACTGTCTTTACGTTTAAATATATGGTGAAAGAAGGGATAATTTGCTCAGGGAAGGGACCAGAAAGCCAAAGCCTGCAATATCTAAATTGAAATTACAAGGAAACAAAATTTATAATATAAACACAGGTAGCAAAGCTCAAAAAGTAAGACTGCACAGACATTATTGATTACATCACCCAGAAGAGCAAGGAGGTGGCACAAGTTTGTCCTGGTATGAGAGAAAGGATTTTCACTTGTGTTAAGTTGAGTGAGTGAGTATGACCAGATGTATATCAGCGTGGAATCTACAGGAGTGCACATCCATCCGTGCACTCCTGTATTCTCTGGTCTGGGACCAAGGTCTGCCTTGCTGGGTATCTATGGGCTGGACTCTGGCTGGGCTGGCTAAGGATATTGCAAGAGTTGTTGCACGCCCAGATCACCAGAGGAGACTATGCAAGTCATCGGTGGCACTCAGTTGTTCCAATCATAGGTAGAGAACGTAGAGGGTTAGTTTTGTGCACCCAGGTCTGAAGGGTTCACTCACACTAAGGCAGGTCTAACCTTCCTTGTTACTAGTCCACGACACCATGAAACCTTGACATTACTTTATGGAATTGTCATTTGTCACGGTAAAATCTCTAGGAACAGATTCGGCCTACTCCATTATCACCTATTCTACTCATTCATGTCTATTTAATCAAGAACTGCAGCCAAGAACAACTACTACTTCCAGACGTCTAGACAATACCACCAGTCTACCTACCCCATCGACCCTCACCCCACCTTGCACCTGGGTTGCTGGGAGACCACGCCTTCCGAAACAAGCAGTTTAACAGCCGGTTAATAGTTAAAGAAGTCACCAGCGCCATCTGCCCGGCTGATATTCTGTATAAATTGGGCGTTCTTGCTCAACATGAGTTAGATTACTCCTGTGTGCTCAACTGAGTAGACCTGTTAACATTGTGTGGTAACGGATTTAGTCAGTCTAGCCCATAGTATTCTGCACCATATTTTGCACCTTAACGTAACGTAAATTTGATTGTTCATCCTGTTTTGCACACTTTGTATTAGAGCCAAGCCTGGATATTTTTGTAATTTGTTTAAAAATAAATTAAAGTAAATTATTTTTTAAATGTTTTTTTTTCCCTCTGCTTTATCCTACAGTTTACCTAACTGTGAAGACACCTTTGCAGTTTATTTTTTTTTTAATATCTTGTGACTGGTATTAGAGACTGCACGACCACCAACGTTTCCCGTCACATTCGTTTACGCATTTGTCTGCTATTCGTCTATTAGGTCACTAGATAATTAGGCAAAGCGAAACTAGACCAAATTATGGATTTTTCTTTCACAGCCAGGATTGTGCAGCAAGCACTACTGACAGAACTCATCAATGGCATCAACTGAGAGAAAACATGAAACCAGGAAGTCTGTTCTATCCTTGTTTGTATGTGATAATGATGGAACTAGTACTCTGAGCAGACCTAGATGAATTGTGGACTTTGACTAAGGATTTCAAAGAGTACACAGGACTATGATTCCTACAGCAGGCACCCAGAACACGGCAGAAAAATTATATTTCTGTCGATTGAAAGAATAAAAGATTGAATAAAAGATTCTGTCGATTGAACAGAAATAATGCATATGGCAAACAAGCTGGAGACAACGATAGGCACAGACAAAGAGGCTAAGAAGAGGAGACGCCTGGTCACCAGGACCAGTTACACTACAAAGCAGCTATAGCTGTAACAGACCATGTAATGTCCTGCGGGTACTTGGTAACAGGGGCCACCCCCTCCCCCAGAGAAGGCTGTGGTTCTCCCCCCAGAATAGGAACCAGGTCAACTGATTCAATAATGTTTGACCGCCCATGGAATGACCGCCAATTGTAACATTGGCCTCAGAGGGCCATTACATTTTTGAAGACTCACTACGAAAAAAGGAATTAGAGATACGAGAGCTACACAAGAGACAACGACTATGGGTACAACGGAGAAGAGATATTGGTACAACAAAATGAGGTATAGTCCCATACAAAAGATTTGGTTCCTTAGAAGATTCTCTGGTGCAAGTGTTACAACCTGGTTGGTCTATGTGATAAGCAGTATATAATAAGAAATACATAAAAAATATTGTTATACAATTAGTAAACGGTACATATTTAGGCATTGGTTAGGTTAGGTGTTTATTATGTTGGCGATTATTTGTATTTGTAGTACGTGGGTGAAGCATTTACAGCATTGTGGTTCAAACAAAAGTCGTCAACGAATCAGTGTTAAAGATATGTTTGAACGTCATCAGTTGTGACCTATCTGATCAACCAGGTTGTGATACCAGATCAACCAAGCTGTGATTCGTACGTCAAGACTGCGAGCAGCCGCGTCCAAGGGGCTGGTTGACGAGTCCAGCCACCAGGAGGCCTGGTCGATGACCGGGCCGCGGTGATGCTAAGCCCCGAAAACACCTCAAGGCGAGACATTTAAAAACAGGTTTTTCATTCATAAACCTTCGGGGGCAGGGGGTTAGCAGGTGTATGGAATGTACTTTAGCCTTTGTTTACGAGGACGAGCTTTTACACTTGACTCAATAGATCGTGTGCAAACTTCTCAGTGCTTAGCTGGCGACCTCTATTAGAATTCGAAAGCTCTTTCACTTCACGTACTAATAATATATAAGTAATAGCCAACAGAATCTTAACACCTAATCCCCCCTCCCCGCTCAGCTCGTTGTCGCCGTGTGGGGGCTTCGTGGGCGGCTGCCGGAGTGTGATGCTCCTTAGGACAGTCCTCTGTCCTTTTCTAGCCTTGTGCTCCTGCTGCCGTCCTCTCCAATTCTGCTGGGCACCTTTTCCTTTTCCTTCTGTTTCGTTTTTCTCCCCCCTCTTCTCCTATCTGCTTGCCGTTTCCTGCCGACCTTTTGCTCGTTCTGGTTCTTCCATGGACTTCTTCTATTTTGACGCCCGGGTGCTTGAGGAGGCATACTCATGCACCCGTAGAACTGCAGCACCCGACGTCGAGAGCGAGGGGAACCTTTTATTGTCAATCCCCACTTCGTCACTGAACCCGATCTCGACGGACTGTCGGTTTCTTAAGGTGGCGTTTGTGGGGCGTATACTCACGACGCACCCCTAGGTGGCCCCGACAAGATCGGCGATAGCTTTTTGTTGGGTGTCCTGCCTCTAATTGTGGCTCCATGGTGGGTGTGGGGGCACATTCGTGAGTGAATTCTTCTTTTCGTCAAGATGATAACCCCTGTTTCGGCTGCTTCTGGCTTACCTTCTCAGGCTCGTGGGGTGGGCGACCAAGCCCCCGAGTCGGTCCGTATTGGAAGACCGGGCTCTGTAGCCTCCGCTGCATTGGGCCCCGACCTTGCTCCTCCTTTGGCCTCTCTGACTCCTTCTCCTGGCTCCCCTCCCTCCTCTGTGGTTGGGTCGAGCCCCAAGCCCCCAGTGGTGACTACCTCGTCCCCTGGCGCGGCTCCTTCTCAAGTTGTAACTACTGCGCCTTTTAACCCCTCTCTCTCTGGGGGTTCTCACCGCCGTCCTCGTCACGGCCGCCCTCGCTCGATTCCTTCCAGTTCTGCTACCTATCAAGCCTTGTTTGGTCCCGCTTCGTGGGCCAAATATTTTGATCTCCTCCCTCTTGATTCTGCGCCTCCTGACGATTTCTCCCTTCATCGACATCTCATTGATTCCGTGGATGCCTCCATTACTTTCAACCCCACTCGTCTCGGTACACGTGTCGTTGCTGCTCCTTCTCAGGATGCTGCTTCCAGCTTGGCTGCCTTATCCTGCCTTGGCGAGACCCCCGTTCGGGTCTCGAAGAACGCTCAGTTGAATGCCAGTGTTGGCACTATTTTGCTCCCGCCCCATGTTGCAACCGGTGTTCGGGACCTGCGCGACTGCCACGACGATATTCGACATATACTCGCTGCCCAGGGCCATTCTATTCTCCAGGTGGACACGTTTACTCGTCCCCCTCGTGGTGGTCGCCGTCAACCCCTCCGGGTTGTGAAGATTACCTTTGATGGTAGGACCCTTCCACCCTCTGTCATTCTGGCTGGTGCCAGGTGCTCTGTCCAGGAGTACATTCCTTCTCCTCGGCTCTGCAACAAGTGCTGGAGGTTTGGGCATGGTGCCCTCCGCTGCTCCGGGACTGTCTCTCTCTGTCCTTTGTGTGGTGGCGAAGGTCACTCTAAGTCGGAGTGCACTTCTCCCCAGGCTCGTTGCCTCAACTGCGGTGAGGCCCATCCTACCTTCTCCCGTGCGTGTGTCCATTACAAGCTTGAGGCAGCCGTCCTCAACCTGAAGCACCGGGAGCGTTTATCTTTTCCTGAGGCGAGGCGCCAGGTTCGCCGGCTCCCGCCTTATGCTAATATCTCTTATGCTCGCGTGTTGCGCTCTTCCTCTCCTCGTCCTTCCCGCCTTCCTCAGACTCACAACCGTTTCCGGGCCTTGGACCCTGATGCGCCCACTGCCCCCTCCTCTGTTCCTTTGGGTTCTCTCCCGAAGGATCCTCCTCCTGGTCCTCTGTCTGGGGTTCCCCTTCCTTCTACCCGGTCTGTCGTGTCTTCTGTGTCTTCTTCCTCGTCCCCCTCCGATCCTCCTTCCCATCCTCTTCCTCCATCTATCGGCTCTCCCCACCGCCTGTCGGTGCGGGCGGATGTCCATCGCTCTCCTAACGGCCGTCTTGTGTGCTCTCGTTCGGCTTCTCCTGTTGAGACACTGGAATCCGTTGCCCGGTACGTAGTTGCTGGGACACCGGTCTCTTCAAGTCAGAAGCGTAAGCCTGGCTCCTCTCCTTCCTCTTCCCCGGCGGGTAAGAAGGCTTCGCTTTCTTCCTCAGCTCCTCCTTCTGGCTCTGTTGCTCCTTCCCCTCCCGTTTCAGTGCTTGCGCCCCCTGTTCCTGCTATGGAGGTTTCTTTGGCCCCTGCTTCCCTTTCGGTTGCTGCTCTTGCTGGGGTGCGCTCCCCTCTTTCTACTCCCCCTCCTCCTGCTGCTGTCCTTGCCGGCTCCTCTCCGTTGTCTCCTCCCCTTCCTCCTCCTCCTCCGGACCCTGCCCGCCCACCTCTGATCTGTTCTCCCGTTTCCTTCCCTCCGTCTTTGCTCAGTTTACCCATGCCCCCTAACCCTGACTTTGCTGACCCTGATCCCGACCCTGATATTCTTTAACGTGCTCTGTTGCTCTTTCGCCTTTGTTTCTTCCTTGTTCTCTGTTTTTGTCCTTTCTCTTCTCGTCGTTGTCCATTCTTCAATGGAACGTTCGAGGTTATTACGCCAATTTCCTCGAACTCCAACTTCTGATTTCGCGGTTTTCGCCCCTTTGTGTCTGTCTCCAGGAGCCAATGCTTGGTGCTCGTCCCCCCCTCCCAGCTCAGCTCGTTGTCGCCGTGTGGGGGCTTAGTGGGCGGCTGCCGGAGTGTGATGCTCCTTGGGACAGTCCTCTGTCCTTTTCTAGCCTTGTGCTCCTGCTGCCGTCCTCTCCAATTCTGCTGGGCATCTTTTCCTTTTCCTTCTGTTTCGTTTTTCTCCCCCCTCTTCTCCTATCTGCTTGCCGTTTCCTGCCGACCTTTTGCTCGTTCTGGTTCTTCCCTTGGCCTTCTTCTATTTTGACGCCCGGGTGCTTGAGGAGGCATACTCTTGCACCCGTAGAACTGCAGTACCCGACGTCAAGAGCGAGGGGAACCTTTTATTGTCAATCCCCACTTCGTCACTGAACCCGATCTCGACGGACTGTCGGTTTCTTAAGGTGGCGTTTGTGGGGCGTATACTCACGACGCACCCCTAGGAGGCCCCGACAAGATCGGCGATAGCTTCTTGTTGGGTGTCCTGCCTCTAATTGTGGCTCCATGGTGGGTGTGGGGGCACATTCGTGAGTGAATTCTTCTTTCGTCAAGATGATTACCCCTGCTTCGGCTTCTTCTGGTTTACCTTCTCAGGCTCGTGGGGTGGGCGACCAAGCCCCCGAGTCGGTCCGTATTGGAAGACCGGGCTCTGTAGCCTCCGCTGCATTGGGCCCCGACCTTGCTCCTCCTTTGGCCTCTCTGACTCGTTCCTCTGGCTCCCCTCCCTCCTCTGTGGTTGGGTCGAGCCCCAAGCCCCCAGTGGTGACTACCTCGTCCCCTGGCGCGGCTCCTTCTCTGGTTGTAACTACTGCACCTTTTAACCCCTCTCTCTCTGGGGGTTCTCACCGCCGTCCTCGTCACGGCCGCCCTCGCTCGATTCCTTCCAGTTCTGCTACCTATCAAGCCTTGTTTGGTCCCCATTCGTGGGCCAAATATTTTGATCTCCTCCCTCTTGATTCTGCGCCTCCTGACGATTTCTCCCTCCATCGACATCTCATTGATTCCGTGGATGCCTCCATTACTTTCAACCCCACTCGTCTCGGTACACGTGTCGTTGCTGCTCCTTCTCAGGATGCTGCTTCCCGCTTGGCTGCCTTATCCTGCCTTGGCGAGACCCCCGTTCGGGTCTCGAAGAACGCTTAGTTGAATGCCAGTGTTGGCACTATTTTGCTCCCGCCCCATGTTGCGACCGATGTTCGGGACCTGCGCGACTGCCACGACGATATTCGCCATATCCTCGCTGCCCAGGGCCATTCTATTCTCCAGGTGGACACGTTTACTCGTCCCCCTCGTGGTAGTCGCCGTCAACCCCTCCGGGTTGTGAAGATTACCTTTGATGGTAGGACCCTTCCACCCTCTTTCATTCTTGCTGGTGCCAGGTGCTCTGTCCAGGAGTACATTCCTTCTCCTCGGCTCTGCAACAAGTGCTGGAGGTTTGGGCATGGTGCCCTCCGCTGCTCCGGGACTGTCTCTCTCTGTCCTTTGTGTGGTGGCGAAGGTCACTCTAAGTCGGAGTGCGCTTCTCCCCAGGCTCGTTGCCTCAACTGCGGTGAGGCCCATCCTACCTTCTCCCGTGCGTGTGTCCATTACAAGCTTGAGGCAGCTGTCCTCAACTTGAAGCACCGGGAGAGTTTATCTTTTCCTGAGGCGAGGCGCCAGGTTCGCCGGCTCCCACCTTATGCTAATATCTCTTATGCTCGCGTGTTGCGCTCTTCCTCTCCTCGTCCTTCCCGCCTTCCACAGACTCACAACCGTTTCCGGGCCTTGGACCCTGATGGGCCCACTGCCCCCTCCTCTGTCCCTTTGGGTTCTCTCCCGAAGGATCATCCTCCTGGTCCTCTGTCTGGGGTGCCCCTTCCTTCTACCCGGTCTGTCGTGTCTTCTGTGTCTTCTTCCTCGTCCCCCTCCGATCCTCCTTCCCATCCTCTTCCTCCATCTATCGGCTCTCCCCACCGCCTGTCGGTGCGGGCGGATGTCCATCGCTCTCCTAACGGCCGTCGTGTGTGCTCTCGTTCGGCTTCTCCTGTTGAGACACTGGAATCCGTTGCCCGGTACGTAGTTGCTGGGACACCGGTCTCTTGAAGTCAGAAGCGTAAGCCTGGCTCCTCTCCTTCCTCTTCCCCGGCGGGTAAGAAGGCTTCGCTTTCTTCCTCAGCTCCTCCTTCTGGCTCTGTTGCTCCTCCCCCTCCCGTTTCAGTGCTTGCGCCCCCTGTTCCTGCTATGGAGGTTTCTTTGGCCCCTGCTTCCCTTTCGGTTGCTGCTCTTGCTGGGGTGCGCTCCCCTCTTTCTACTCCCCCTCTTCCTCCTGCTGTCCTTGACTGCTCCTCTCCGTTGTCTCCTCCTCTTCCTCCTCCTCCTCCGGACCCTGCCCGCCCACCTCTGATCTGTTCTCCCGTTTCCTTCCCTCCGTCTTTGCTCAGTTTACCCATGCCCCCTAACCCTGACTTTGCTGACCCTGATCCCGACCCTGATATTCTTTAACGTGCTCTGTTGCTCTTTCGCCTTTGTTTCTTCCTTGTTTTCTGTTTTTGTCCTTTCTCTTCTCGTCGTTGTCCATTCTTCAATGGAACGTTCGAGGTTATTACGCCAATTTCCTCGAACTCCAACTTCTGATTTCGCGGTTTTCGCCCCTTTGTGTCTGTCTCCAGGAGCCAATGCTTGGTGCTCGTCCTGGTCGTTTTCGTGGCTATTCCTTTCTCTCCCCCCCCCCCCAAGCCATTGCTGGGGCTTCTAATTCTTCTGCTCTCTTGATTCGGGCTGATGTTCCCTTTGTTCCTTTACTTTTTCCTTCGCCTCTCCATTGTTCTGCTGCTCGTATCTTTGTGGGGAAATGGTACACAGTTTGTTCCATTTATCTCCCCCCGAGTGTCCCGCTCTCTCTTCCTGATTTGAAACACCTCCTAGACTCCTTGCCGGAGCCTGTGCTCCTGCTGGGTAACTTCAATTGTCGTCATTCTCTTTGGGGTGACGTTCTGACGAATACCCGGGGTCGCCTCCTTGAACCGTTTCTCCTCTCTTCTTCCCTGTCTCTTCTGAATTCTGGTGAGCCCACTCATTTGGACTCTCGAACTCGCACCCTTTCTTGTCTTGATCTTTCTCTCTGCTCTTCTTCTCTTTACTTAGATTTCACGTGGCAGGTTCTTGATGACCTCCATGGAAGTGATCATTTCCCCATCCTTGTTTCCTTTTTTCTCTTTTCGCCCTTCCCTCTCTTTCCCTAGGTGGCAGTTTGCTAAGGCGGACTGGACCCTATTTTCCCTCAGTGGTACTCTCTCTGACCTCTCCCTTCTGCCCCTCTCTCGCGCTCTCCTCCTTTTTCATGACACTGTCTTCAACGCTGCCCTCCGCTCTATTCCTCGCTCTTCCTCTCGGGGTCCACGGAAGTGCGTTCCCTGGTGGAATGCGGACTGTGCTCGGGCTGTCCGCTGTAAGCGTGCAGCCTGGAAGAGGCACCGCCGTAGGCAGACGACCGATTCTTTTCTTTTCTTTCGGAAAGCGAGTGCGGTGGCCCGTAGGGCCATCCGTACGGCTAAGCGTGAATGTTGGGCATCTTATGTCTCAACAATTACGTCCGAAACCCCTCTGGCCCAGATCTGGAAGCGTATCCGCAAGATAGCGGGTAAATTCGTTCCCGATGTTTCTCCGGTCTTTCACCTCCATGATACTCTTGTGGCGGACCCGTTGCAGGTCGCTTCTGACCTGGGTTCCCACTTTTCTTCTGTTAGCTCTGGTCTTCATCTTCCCCAATCTTTCCTTCTTCGTAAACCTGTCCTTGAGTCTCGTCCTTTAGATTTCTGCACTCATCTTCAGCTTCCCTATAATGATCCCTTCTCTCTCTCTGAACTTCGTTCTGCCCTGGCCCTCTGCGGTTCTACGGCGGCGGGCTCCGATGGTATTCATTATGAGATGCTTCGCCATCTCCCTCCGAGCACGTCTCAGTATTTACTGAGTCTGTATAATCGGATCTGGGAGTCGTCGTCAGTCCCTGAGGACTGGCTCGATGCCGTTGTCCTCCCTGTTCGCAAACCGGGGTCTCTGGGTACTTCCCCTAAGGACTTTCGCCCTATTGCTCTCACAAGTTGTGTCTGCAAACTCTTTGAACGTATGGTTAACGTTCGTCTGATGTGGTTCCTGGAACACCATCACCTCCTCTCCCCATCTCAATTTGGTTTCCACAAGTGCCGCAGCACGACAGATGTCCTGGTGAACTTGGAGGTCTATATTCGTACTGCTTTTGCTGCGAAGACCTCCGTTGTTGCCGTCCTTTTTGACCTAGAAAAGGCTTATGACACCACTTGGCGTTATCATATCCTATCTCAACTCCATTCTTTTGGCCTTCGTGGTCATCTCCCTCTCTTTCTCCACAGCTTCCTCTCTCGTCGTTCCTTTCGGGTGTGCCTTGGTACCGCTCTCTCTCCCTCTTTTCAGCAATACGAAGGTGTGCCCCAGGGTAGTGTTCTGAGCACTACTCTTTTTCTGGTTGCCTCAATGGTCTTCTTTCCTCTCTTCCTTCTGGTGTCTTCTCCGCTCTCTATGTCGATGATCTTACCCTTTGTTGTCAGAGTGATGATTCGCCTCTCCTTCAACGCCGGCTTCAACTTGCCATTGATGCCGTGTCGTCTTGTGCCACAGGTCATGGCTTCAAGTTCTCTACTTCTAAGACTTGTGCCATGACTTTTACGCGGAAACGGGTTGTTCTTCGTCCCTCTTTGTCACTTTATGGTCATCCCCTTGAATACAAAGATTCCGCGAAGCTTTTGGGGTTATTTCTTGACACTCGTTTGTCTTGGTCTCCCCATATCTCTTACTTCCGTGTTGAGTGCTCTAAGGCCCTTACCCTCCTTCGGGTCTTGTCCCATACTTCTTGGGGGGCAGATAGGCGCACTCTCCTTGCTTTACATTCCTCTCTCGTCCTGTCTAAGCTCGATTATGGTTGCCCCGCTTACTCGTCTGCTTCTCCTTCTACTCTTCGCCGTCTTGATGCTTTGCACCATACTGGGTTGCGCCTCAGTTCTGGTGCCTTTCGTTCGACTCCCATCCTTAGCTTATATGTTGACACTGGCTTCCTGTCTCTCCAGGACCGCCGTGATCGCTACTGTCTTCGCTATCTTGCGCGGTCCTTGCAACATCCTTCCTCTCGCCTCTGTCGTGCTTTAACTTTTACCCCTCCTGCGGTTCCTGTTCCTCTTCACCACCTCCCTCTTTCTGTCCGGTTATCTCGCCTACAGGATTCTCTCTCCGTTCGTATTTCTGATGTTTCTCCTCGTGTTGTTCCTTCTTTGCCCCCGTGGAGGGTCCCTCTTCCGCGGTTTTGTACTTCCTTGACCCGTATCACTAAAGCTTTTACTCCTCCTACGGTTCTAAAACGCCTTTTCCTCGAGCACTTTTCTTCTCACTCCCGCTCCGTTTCTGTCTTCACCGATGGGTCTAAGTCAGCGGACGGTGTTGGCTACTATGTTGTTTTTCCTGATCGCACTTATATGTGTCGCTTGCCTCCGGAGACTAGCATCTTTACAGCGGAACTTTATGCTATTCTCTATGCTCTTCGTCTCCTCCTTTCTCGTTGTCAGTCTTCCTTTGTGGTTGTTGTTGACTCTCGTAGTGCCCTCATGGCTCTCGGGTCCTTTAATCCGGTTCATCCAGTAGTTGTCGAGATCCAGCATTGGCTGTTTCTCGTTCACAGTAAATTTAAGTCGGTTGAGTTTTGTTGGGTTCCCAGCCATATTGGTGTGTCTTTAAATGAGCGTGCGGATGCTGCCGCTAAGGAAGCTGTCCGCTCTTGTCCCATCTCTCGTAAAGGCATTCCGTATTCCGACTTTTACCCGGTTATCCATTCCTCAGTCCTTACCCGTTGGCAGGCTTCTTGGTTGTCTGTTACTGGTAACAAGCTCCGTACTCTTAAATGTTGTGTTTCCTCGTGGCCGTCCTCCTTCCACCGTAACCGGCGGTGGGAAACAGCTCTGGCGAGGTTGCGTATTGGCCATACTCGCTTAACCCATGGTCACTTGATGGAGCGCCGCCCTGCTCCTTATTGTCCTAGTTGCATTGTCCTTCTTACGGTCGTGCATGTCCTTCTTGAATGTCCTGACTTCCAGGACGAGCGTGTGTCTTGCTTTCCGACCGCCCCTCGCGGTCACCTGTCCCTCGATAGAATTCTTGGTGACTCGGATACTTTTGATATCGTTTGCCTTATGCGTTTTTGTTCTCGTATTGGCATGCTTGGTGATATTTAGCGCCCTCTGATTATTTTGCGTATTTGTTGGTGCTACATAGCCTTCCCGGTTTGGTGCCTTCTTTTGATAATTACTTACTTATTTAACACCTAATCTAACCTACCCCCTAACTTTACATTGAAATTTAAATTATAATATTAACTCATGACAACCAATTGTTTACACAATGTTAAACCGGATGAATACATTTGACCGGGAGCTAACGAGAGGGGAAGGGGGGGGGGACGGTCACCACTAATGAGCCTGGCCTGAGGATGGGGATGCTGGAAACGAGCATTTGACCTTTGTCGAAAAAGAGAGGTTGGTTTACTACAGTTCAACCCATCCATGAATTGGCTAAGTTCATCCAAACCTGAAATTTACCATTTGGAGGAGCTGCCCTTCCTAGGTACCTGCGTATGTATATATATAGATGGAGAAAGAGGCCCGTAAAGGTTTATTACAAAGTCTGAAACCTTCACATTTATAAACATCCTGCCACCCGGTTTCTCAAGAGATCTACCTTTCTCCCTGGGAACCCGAGTCAAAGGTATAACTAGTGATCAGAGTAATCTGTAGAAAGGCTTGGAGGAGCTCTGGGGCAGTCAAGTGACTGCCCAGAATCTCTAATAGGAAAAGCTGCCAAGAAACTGGCCCCTCTCCAGTGACATTTTGTACGGGAACACACATCCAGTCTATAGAGGAAGGTTCTACCCAATTTACTCATTCCGACAACCTCAGGAAGCATCCGAAAGGAAGTTAACACGCTCTAGTCTTGGATGAAGGAAACCTTCGGTAAACATCTGGCCTGGAACTCGCTTCCTTCGGAGCCTTTTTTGTTAGCTTGGACAAAGGGAACATCCCCCAGTGACATTAGTATGCTTCATTCCCAGCAAAACCATAGACCCCTTGAGTAGTCTAGTGTCCCTGCTTTAAAACCTTTTATCCTGTGGCCATAGGAGCTCTGCCAATTATATAGTCTCTTCTCGCAATAATGAGGGACACTTAGCACTAACAACAAACCAGGTAAACTACGTTACACAGTTCTGGAGATCCAGAAACGTTTACCTATAACACTTCACAGGGCCTGCCACCTGACCACAATATCTGTTGATCTGTAGAATTGCTGCAGCGTTCCAGAGCTACCAATACCTTGTACAAGATGCGGATGATGGCCACGTAGCTGCCAAGTGGTCAGCCTCCCGAAACTGTCCCCGACGGTATATTCAGCTTGTTAGGTTTTGCCCCGATACTTTACCCTCATTCTACAACTTTCCTCTCACTGGACAGTCTTCTAACCCCAGCTGAAGCATCACCCTCTTGGGTAATTTTTGTCTATAATTGATTCGACTGGTGGGATAGAAGAGACTGACAGAAGGATGGATGGAGAGGGGAGGCAAGAGAATTGAAATGTACCCAAAAATGTTTGATTAACATTAACCATGTTACACTACCTACCACTAAATGGTCAAATTACTGGCCAAAAAAAATGGTTTACCACTTAAGTGGTTGATGCACAAATTACATTAGACTATACCTATTACAAGATCACTGCTTCATGGTATAGCGAGTTAAATGATTAAAATTATTAAACACTTCACTTATTGTTCTTGTGGGACCATTATGACCACTGCAATTCAAGAGAAGTTTTTCAAAGTAACTTTAATCCCTCCATACCTGCAGTGCCATTGTGCGAGACCAATTTCTTGGGTCTGGTTGACCATTACTGCAGTGCCGTTGTACTGATGCACTCTCTTACATATATCTGAAATTACAAATAATATTAAATACCTCAAAATAATAAAATGAACACATCTTCATGTAAAGTTTGAGAAATATCCCGCTAAACAATCGATCAGATCAGACCTAAAAATCAAAATTTCCCTCCCCCTGCAATCGATCAGGTTGATCTAAAAAGCCGACTTACCACAATAGCGAAACCCAACCTCAGACTTGACTCATCCACAGACCGTTCTCAACAACAGCCAAGTGGTCGTTAACCCGGGCAGCCAATCATGACCGTTCTTAAAAACGGCCAAGTGGTCGTTAACCCGGGCAGCCAATCATGACCGTTCTCAACAACGGCCAAGTGGTCGTTAACCCGGGCAGCCAAACATGACCGTTCTCAACAACGGCCAAGTGGTCGTTAACCCTGCAGCCAAACATGACCGTTCTCAACGACCAAGTGATCGTTAACGCTGGCAGCCAAACATGACTGTTCTCAACAACGGCAAAGTGATCGTTAACCCGGCAGCCAAACATGAACGTGAAGAACGCTTCACACATAACTTGTCCTCAGTCTATGCTCCTCCGTGCCCTGACCCACAACAATTCATACATTTTAACACTAGATTCATTTAAAATAGTTTTTCATACGTGAACTATTATTATACATAGTTATTTATTACGCGAGGGAGACTGGTTGGAATACACTCGGGAGCTATAATGTCCAACAACTATCAGACCTATACACTATATAAATATACATTAATATTTACTTGTATTGGACAAAATATAGTGCTTAGTTACACAGGAGGTTAATGTTAATTTTGGCGTCTCTGGTGTTGGCTGCAGCGTGGACGACACTGAGTCAGGATGGCTAGTTGCATTCACATAGGATGGACGGGGGGGGGAGGGGGGTGAAGAGTGACACTTGCTAAATTAAAAGTCTTTGGTCCGAATTTCAAAGCCTGAAGTCTGATAATTCACAAGAAACACCTTGTAACTGCCAGAATTAAATTATAATTGTAAACTTTTTCCACCTGCTTTTGGTCGAAGGTTCAGTTTCACTATAAAGTTAACACGCCGCTGTTATGGAACAGTTAATCACGTAGCAGTCGTTTTAGAATTTAATTTTGTTTTAATAAGCTTCATGAAAAGTCTTGAGCAAGGTAAAAGTTTCTACTAATAGACAAAGGCATATTACACTCATATTTACTAACAAATAAACCAGAGTTAATTGAATTATTTTGAATAAAGTTTTATAGCCATGCTTATTTAGAAAATCATCAAATATTGTTCTACCAACAGAAAACAATGTGATAAAATAACTAAACATCTAGAGTAACTTGCCTGTAAGCCTGGTGCAGGTAACTTCATCTACAGGATTGTTCAGGGGACTAATTAGTAACACTAGTGAGGCGGGCGGTGAGCAGCACCTCTCCCCACTCAACACTGCCCGCCACGCCTCTTGACTACCTTGGCCTGTGGTGGGCGGTGAGCAGCACCTCTCCCCACGACGTCCCGCGCCACACTGCCCGCGCCTTTTGACTACCTTGGCCTGATGGGTCAGTAGTAGGGATGACATGCCACAGAGGATTTTTTTTTCTGGGGGAAAAAATCCTCTGTAGCATGTCGGGGTTTTCAGGATCCAATATCCCCTGTGGCGTGTCGGGGTTTTCAGGTTCCAATATCCCCTGTAGCGTGTCAGGTTTTTCAGGTAAATTTGGGGAATCACAGATTTGGAAGTAAGGAATTCTTATGAGGAAAATAGTTTCTGAGATTTTAGAAGTTTGTTCAAAGTTGTTATTATAAAAATAATGTCATACGAGTTTGTTAAAAAGTTCTTATGGGAGAATTTTTTTCAGAGTTCCTACCGATAATAAAACAGATATTTAGGCTGTATATGTTTAAGTTGGATTCTTACTTAGAAACTAGTATATCTAATTCATTTCCCTGCCATCCCCCCTCCCTCACCTTTCCCTCCCCCTGCATCTCCCACTCATATACCTCACACCCCCCTCCCTCCCCCCTTACCTCGCAATCTATCGTCGCACCTGTATTTACCTTACACCGGCCAGCCAGACGTCGCATACAGGTTACCTCTTATCTTATCTTATCTTCTCCATAATATCTGGACCGTCCCTCTCTCTCTCTCCTTCATATTGTTCATTCATAGTTCCTTTCATTAAACTATTCAGTTTTACATATATAAAACAAAGTCAGGGACTAGCTCACGTTCCCACCTTAGTTTTACTAATACATCTTCTTTAGTATCCAATCATTTTCTTCGAGATTTCAAACACAGCTATTTCAAACGTATTAAAATACAATAATTTGGTATCGAGCTCCAGCTCCTATCCCCGCCTTAGTCCCCAGCTTAGTTCATTTGTACAAGATCGTTAGTAACAGACCAATTTTCCCCGAAATTTAAAGCAGACATACTTCAAAGTTAGTAAATAAGATCAAGTCAGTTACTGAGCTCCAGCTCTCGTCCCCACCTTAGTTCTCTTTCGTATCTTTGTAAATAACCCATCAATTTCCCTGAAATTTTTACCCTCTGTATTTCAGACATAGTAAATATTATGTAAACAATTATAAAACTCTAGCTCTTGTCCTCTGTCCAAGTTCACTCCTGTAAATTCATTACTATCAGTCCAAATTCCCCAGAGATTTAAACACCCAACTACATTTTCAGACATAGTAAATAAAAACCAGTTCAGTTATCAAGTTTCAACTCTTGTCCCCCAGCTTAGTTCATTTTGTACAAGTTCTTTATTTTCCAACTAAATCTTCTGAGATTTAAGATCACCTTATTTCTAACGTAGTAAAATTAATCTGGACATTAGCCAAGCTCCATTTCCTCGGCCTTAGATCATCGAACATAAATATATCCGATCAAGTCCCTCTCCAGCCTATCTGTTTATCAGAGTAATTACTTTACCCTTCTCATCCCCAACGTATCGAAACCTTCAATAATCATACTGTATTTGCATATTTTCTCTATATTCAGCTGTGTTCTTCACATTTTGTCCATGTTTTCTGTGTTCATTCCATGTTCTACAAATGTTCACAGCATGCTCAGTTCAATTCTTTTCACCTGTTTTTTCTCATTTTTTCTGTTTTCTACCATTTTCCCCATATGTTCACTATGTTCTTTGTCATGTTTTCATGTACATCATATGTTCTCTGTATAACTTTTATACTCAATATTCATGTTCTCAATGTTCTTAGCTTGTTCTTCACATGTTCAGTGTTCATTCTTTGTATTCCCTATGTTCCTTATCATGTCTTCATATTCTCTATAAGTTCATATTCCCTGCATGTTCACTCCATTCATCAACTTTTTCTTACATGTTTTCTGTGTTCACCATATGTTCGCTGTGTTCATTCCCCTACATAACCTCAATTTTTTATGTTCTTTGTTTCTTTAAACCAATTTGTTTTCTTCCATTCACTAACTAGTTCTTTGTCAAATAATATTATACTGCATTACAGTTCCCTCAACAATTTTAGTCACCCAGTTTTATTTTCAAAACTATGTCAAAGTAATTCTCGTTGTCAACTGAATAGTTCTACCAACCCCGTTCTTAAACAAATCTACACTCTAATCAGTTCCAAATATACAAAGACAAACCTTTCTTGTAACTTCTTAACTAAAAATCTTTCGCCAATCAACTAAAACATAGTCACTTTCCTCATTTCTCAACTAAACTTATTATCCAATCAACCAAAAAATAGTCAGGAATAATCTCGTTCAACTCCGTTCTTAACTAAAACAACCTTTCTCTTAGCTAAAAATTGTCAAAGGAATCTTTCCAGCACTGTTCATAACTAAACTTATTCCCTAGTCATCAGAAAATAACCGTGTTCTTCATGTTTCATTGTCATTTCATAACTAAAATTATCCATCAATCAACAGAAAAAGTCATATTCATCATTGTTCCTAACTAAAATTATGTTTTCGTTAAGTAAGAAAATATAGTCAAAGATATCTATCATCGTCGTTCTTAACTGACATTTATACTTTGTGGAGCACTAAAATAGTCACTGTCGTCATATTTTTTTCTTGTCTTTCCTCAACTAAAATAGTCAATGTAACTTTTTCAACACTTTCGTAACTAAAATTATATGTCGCTAAGTAAGAAAAATAGTCAAATGTAACTTTTTCAGCACTTTCGTAAAAATTATATGTCGTTAAGTAAGAAAAATAGTCAAAGGTGCTCTCCGTAACACCAAAGTTACTCTTCGAGATAACAAAAGACACTCTCAAACACTCAAAAATTTACTCGCATCCTCAAAGTTATTCTCAGAGTCATCAAAAAGTTAATCTCAATCAAAATGCTATTCTCTAAGTAACCTTTCGTTCATCAGAGAATCTTTATAAGACATCTTCGTTCATTAAAGTTAATCTCAGAGGCATAAAAGTCATTCTCAGAGCTATCAAAATTATTCTCGATGCCATCAAAAAGTATTTTCTCGTTCATCAAAGTTAATCTCAGAGTTAACAAAGGTAATCTCTAACTCACTTTCGTACATCAAAGTTGTTTCAAAGACATCAAAGTTATTCTCAGAGTTATCCAAAGATATTCTCATGTCCACAAAAGTTATTCTGAGCTATCAAAGTTAATCTCAGACATCTTCGTTCATAAAAGTTATTCTCAGTCATGAAATGTTATTCTCTAAGTAACTTTCCGTTCATCAAAGATATTCTCTCTAAGCCATCAATGTTCTTCTCTAAGACATAAAAGTTATTCTCTATGTCATCAAAAAGTTATTCTCTGATCTAATAAAATACTACTCATGTTCTCAAAAGACATTCTCAAAGTCATCGAAGTTATTCAAAGAGCTAACAAAGTTATTCTCAGAGTCACCTTCGTTCTTCAGAGAAACTTTCCAAAACATCTTTGTTCATCAAAGTTATTCTCGGAGTCATCAAAGTTATTCTCTAACTCACTTTTGTTCATTAAAGTTAATTTCTATGTTATAAAAGTTTGTCTCAGAGGTATCTAAAGTTAATCTTAGAGTTATCAAATGTAATCTCTAACTCACTTTGTTCATCAAAGTTGATCTCGGAGTTAACAAAGGTAATCTCTAACTCACTCTCGTTCATCAAAGTTGTTTCAAAGACATCAAAGTTAATCTCAGAGTTATCCAAAGATAATCTCATGTCCACAAAAGTTATTCTAAGAGCTATCAAACTTGTTCTCAAAGTCATCAAAGTTAATCACAGAGTCATCAAAGTTATTTTGTAACTCACTTTTGTTCATTAAAGTTTATTTCTATGTTATAAAGTTATTCTCAGAGACATCTAAAGTTAATCTTGCTCATCAAAGTTGTTCTCTAAGACATAAAAGTTATTCTCAGAGACCTCTAAAGTTATTATGTAAGACATAAAAGTTATTCTCAGAGTCATCAAATGTTGTTCTCTAAGACATCAAAGATGTTCTCTAAATCATAAAAGTTAATCTTATCCTCTCCACCCAATGTTACTTAGTTAACGTAACGTTCCTAAACCTAACTTTACCTATCCTAACTTAACTTACCTTACCTTTACCTATCTTACCTAACTTAACCTGCATAACCTAACTTTACCTCTCCTAACATAACTTACCTTACCTTACCTATCTTACCTAACTTTACCTATCTTACCTAACTTAACCTGCATAACCTAACTCTACCTATCCTAACATAACTTACCTTACCTTACCTATCTTACCTAACTTTACCTATCCTAACATAACTTACCATACCTTACCTATCATACCTAACTTACCTAACCTTACCTAACTTATCTTGCTTAACCTAACTTACCTACATTTACCTAACTTATCCTGCTTAACCTAACTTACATAACTTAACCTAACCTAACCTGCATAACCTAACTTTACCTGTCCTAACTTAACTTACATTACCTTACCTAACTTACCTAACTTACCTGCTAAACCTAACTTTACCTATCCTAACATGGCTTACCTTACATTACCTATCTTACTTAACTTAACCTGCTTAACCTAACTTTACCTATCTTACCTAACTTACATAACCTAACCTAACTTATCCTGCTTAACCTAACTTACCTAACGTACCTAACTTAACCTGTATAACCTAACATGCTTAACCTAACTTACATAACTTAACCTAACTTACCTACATTTACCTAACTTAACCTGCTTAACCTAACTTACCTAACTTAACCTGTATAACCTAACCTGCTTAACCTAACTTACATAACTTAACCTAACTTACCTAACTTAACCTAACTTACCTACATTTACCTAACTTAACCTGCTTAACCTAACTTTACCTATCCTAACTTACATAACTTAACCTAACTTACCTAACTTAACCTAACTTACCTATATTTACCTAACTTAACCTGCTTAACCTAACTTTACCTTATCCTAACTTAACTTACCTAACTTACCTACATTTACCTAACTTAACCTGCTTAACCTAACTTTACCTAACTTAACCTGCTTAACCTAACTTTACCTATCCTAACTTAACTTACCTAACTTATCCTGCTTAACCTAACTTACCTACATTACCTAACTTAACCTAACTTACATAATTTAACCTAACTTTACATATCTTACCTAACTTAACATTCATAACCTAACTTTACCTATCCTAACATAACTTACCTTACATTACCTATCTTACCTAACTTTACCTAACTTACATAACTTAACCTGCTTAACCTAACTTATTTAACTTATCTTACCTATCCTAACGTAACCTAACTTGCTTTACCTAACTTAATCTTACATTCACAAACTGATGTATCCTAACTTATCTAGTCCAACCAGACATGATCTAACTTACATAATTATTCCTGCTTTTCTTTGTGTTTCGTCAATCATTGTCTCATATTCATTTACTCATTTCAAGGGCTAATTTCTCAAATTGTCATTTTTGCATTTCAAGTGTTATTTGTTTAAGATTGAGTGTTTAACCATTTCAAAGGATTTTTGTTATATATGGGAATTTACTCGTTTCAAGGGCAAATTTCTCAAATGGTGATTTTTGCAGATCAAGGGTTATTTGTTAAAGTTCATCAAGTTGCCCATAAGTTGTATTTATTATGTTTGTTATCATTTATTCTTATTCCCCCACCCTTTAACCTAACCTTTCAGATGTAGTTTATTGTGTTTTTTGACGTATTTGTTGAATATATTATCCTTTTCCTAACCTTTCAGATGTAGTTTTGTTTCTCCTTTTTGTATATTTTTACCCAAACCCACCATCCCACTTAACATTCTTTCCTTCTTTTACTTTGTTTTCACATATAAGTTTATTCTTTATCATAGTAATAATAAAATTACAATAGTAAAGAATCAGATCTACTAAGACTTGAAATTGAGAAACAAGAGCTCAAGGGAGTGAGAGCATGGAAGAGGAGCAAGGAGTAAGAGAGAGGGGGCGGAAGAAAATGGGACCAAAGAAGAGAGAATGAGAGAGAGAGTGTGGGCATGGGGGAACTAAGACTTGAATTTGAGAAAAAAAGAAAAACTAAGTGAATGAGAGTGAGGGTGAGAGAATGGGAGCATTAAGACTTGAATTTGAGAAACAAGAGAGCATTTGAGCAAATGAGTGAGAGAGGGGGAGGAAGAGAGAGAATAAGGGAGAGATAGAAAAGGAGGATTAGAAGGAGTAGGAGAAACAAAGTAAAAGAAGGAAAGAATGTTAAGTGGGATGGTGGGTTTGGGTAAAAATATACAAAAAGGAGAAACAAAACTACATCTTAGTCTTAGCCTAATTATTCTTTCAAGTATTTTGCTTGGGATGCTTGTCAGTGATACGGGTCTGTAGTTAAGTGCCTCCTCCGTATCACCTTTCTTGAAAATCGGTACGACATTTGCCGCCTTCCAGCAACTGGGCAATTCTCCCGACATAAGTGACTCAATAAAGATCATTGCCAGAGGCACGCTGAGAGCCTGCGCTGCCTCTTTAAGTATCCATGGTGATACTTTGTCTGGTCCAACAGCATTATTTGCATCCAATGTTGTCAACTGTTTCATTACCTCCTTTGCTGTCACCTCTATATCTGATAGTCTTTCATCTAGGGTAATCGCTTCTAACAATGGGAGCTGCTCAGGCTCGGTTGTGAACACTCCATGGAAATTTGCATTCAGTACCTCGCAGATTTCCTTGTCGCTTTCGGTATATGCCCCTTCTGTTATCCTCAGTCTTGTCACTTGGTCATTTACCGACATCTTCCTTCTTATATGGCTATGTAATAATTTAGGTTGCTTTTTCGCTTTGACTGCAATATCATTCTCATAATTTCTTTCCGACACTCGTCTTATGTTAATGTAATCATTCCTAGCTCTGTTACATCTAATCCTGTTGTCCTCTGTCCTTTGTCTTCTGTACTTCCTCCACTCCCTCCTGCTTCTCACCTTTGCTTCCTGACACTGTCTATTAAACCATAGGTTATTATATTCCCTCCTGCTTTTTTCCTTTATTGTTGGAATAAATCTCTCTCCAGCCTCCTTGCATTTCAATATGATTTGGTTCATCATACCTTGCACTGTTTTTCCTCTAAGTTCTTCCTCCCACTGCACTTCTCCCAGGTAGTCCCTTATCCTTCTGTAGTCCCCTTTTCTGTAATCAAGTCTCCTTTCCCGGACCTCTTGTCCTTTGGTCACAATTTTAAGCTCCATCATGGAGTCAAAGACTAGGACACAATGGTCACTAGCTCCTAGTGGTATTTCATGTTCCAACTGCTCGATGTCTTCTATATTCTGGGTGAAAATGAGATCTAATAGGCTGGGCGTATCCCCTCCTCTTTCCCTTTTATCTTACTTCACATGCTGTGTTAGGAAATTTCTTTCAATAACGTCTACCACCTTCGCTCCCAAGGTCTCCTCCCCGCCATGGGGATTCCTTGTTTCCCAATCTATCTCTCCGTGATTTAGGTCCCCCATGACCAGCAGCTTCGCTCTCATTCTATGCGCTATAGTTGCTGCCCTCTGCAGTTCATCTATACATGTCTTGTTGCTGTCCTCATACTCCTGCCTGGGCCTTCTACTGTTTGGTGGGGGATTGTAGAGTATCAAGATTACAATCTTCTTCCTATCCACTGTCAGAGTTCCATGTATGAAGCTCGTGCTTTCAGTGGTACCTGGATTTTCCAGCTCATCAAACTTCCATATCTGCTTTATTAGGAGTGCCACTCCTCCTCCTGTGTGTGTGTGTGTGTGTGTGTGTGTGTGTGTGTGTGTGTGTGTGTGTGTGTGTGTGTGTGTGTGTGTGTGTGTGTGTGTGTGTGTGTGTATGTGTGTGTGTTGGGTCGAGGCCAAGGGCCAGGTACAGTAACCGGTTATGGTGTTCAGCCTCGTACTCACCTAGTTGTACTCACCTAGTTGTGTTTGCGGGGGTTGAGCTCTGGCTCTTTCGTCCCGCCTGTCAACCGTCAATCAACAGGTGTACAGATTCCTGAGCCTATCGGGCTCTATCATATCTTCACTTGAAACTGTGTATGGAGTCAGCCTCCACCACATCACTTCCTAATGCATTCCATTTGTCAACCACTCTGACACTAAAAAGTTCTTTCTAATATCTCTGTAGCTCATTTGGGCACTCAGTTTCCACCTGTGTCCCCTTGTGCGTGTTCCCCTTGTGTTAAAGAGACTGTCTTTATCTACCCTATCAATTCCCTTCAGAATCTTGAATGTGGTGATCATGTCCCCCCTAACTCTTCTGTCTTCCAGCGAAGTGAGATTTAATTCCCGTAGTCTTTCCTCGTAGCTCATACCTCTCAGCTCGGATACTAGTCTGGTGGCAAACCTTTGAACCTTTTCCAGTA